>NW_005841993.1:3019155-3034683 GCF_000455745.1 Alligator sinensis
ACCCCCCCACCCCCCCCCCCCTGTGGAGTCCATGAGCTCCCCCCCCGATCCCACCAAAGCCTCTCAGACCCCATCAATCCCCCCAAAGACCTCATCTACCCCCCCAACCTCCTGATCCTCCCCACAGAATCGTCCTGCCCCACAAAACTCTCTGTGGACTCCCCTGGTTCACTCCTGGAGATTGCTTGCTACCCTGATCCCCTCCACAACCCCCCTCATTCTGATTTATCATGTATTGGGTAGCTATTTTTAATGCAGTCTAACCTCCCTGGGTGTCTGTGCACACCTTTAGTCATCTAAGTGGGATTCTAATTCAAACTGCTCAAATCCCTGAGGGTCATCCTTCTATTTGGTGAGTCAGTCTTAAGGGTCACATGATGGTACATTAAAAAGGTAAATTCAATATGGATTTCAAGTCTGATTTCAAGTAGACTTGAATAGGGTCGAATACAATCATATTTAAGTACCTTAGTCTACTTTGACACCCAATAGGTAGAAAATAATATGGCCTTTTCTTTAGTGTAAATTACTTCTGATCTTACTGTTTGTTATGATGAATGAGCAGAAATTTTTTTTCTTTTCTTTTTTTTTAGTTTAAGAGAAAATGACTAAATAGAAGGGTATTGCTTAATCAGGAGTCTCGGTACTCATACTTATGGCTGGTTTCATGTCAACAAGAAATTGCAGGGATAGAGGGAAATCAAATCTTTCCTATGTTTCTTAATCCATTTTCTTTTGGGGTTACACTTTTTTTTCATAAAATACTCTTTGTTGTAATCATGTATGATTAAGTAGGGGCAAAAGTTCACATTCCTATTATCTTTCTTATCCATTATATTTCATAGAATCATAGAAAAGTAGGGTTTCTCAGGATGTCCTCTAGTCCAACCCTTTACTTAAGGAAAGATCATCACTACCTAAATCAACCTATACAAGTACATGGACGGATTCAGGATTTTGTAAAGAGGGCTATGAAAACAGTGACTGGTGCTGCAGGGACAGCTACACCTCTGCTCCCTGCCTCAAGCCACCCACTGCATTAGGAAGATCATGTCATGGGAAAAACAGCAGGGCACTTTTTTTGTAAGTCCCTATAGCAGGTAAGAACCCCAACTCCCTCCCTGCTCCAGCAGCCACTTACCGCCCCTTCATGCTAGGTAGCACCTCCTCTTCTATCTCCTCCGCTTCCCCATCATTCAGTGCTATCCCTGGATGTTGCAGGGGTAGAGGAAGGTCCAGAGATGCTGCTTCCTCACTCCAGCATGAGGAGCACAGTTCAACTGGGAAAAGTGAAAGCAGCAGTGGCAGCAGTGGTTGGCAGGTTCCCCCACTCTAAGCCTGTATGTGGGCTGGTGGGGAGCCTACAAGGGAATCAGACAGAGAGGAGGACCCCATCTGCCGCTGCTGCCTCTGCAACTGCTGTCTCTGTCTGAGTCTGACTCCCCAAGAAGCCCATAGGAGCATAGTTGGACTGGCTCTGGAGCTTCCTGCACTGTCAGGGCCTCTGATCAAGCATACCTTGTTGGGCCAAGCACCTGAGCTACCATACCTGCCCGTGATCCCTGTTTAATGCAACTGCCTCAGTTCCCTGAAGCTGAATTGGTTTCCAAAAGTGCCACTCACACGTTATAAGCACACCTTGACAGAGCCTCAGGCTGTTCTAAGAAGCCTCACATTTACAAATCTCCTGACTTCTGACCCTGGCTTTGGCTTTCCTGACCCTGATCTTAGATCTTCCCTTGAATTCAACACTGGTTTTGCTTGTTCTGGATTCACTGTCTTCTTGACACAGCTTGGCTTCCTTGACCTTGACCTTGGATTCTCCCTGGAACTTGGCACCAGGTCTCTGATTCCTTGCTGCTGACCTTGGCTTTCATTTTGGACTATGTCTCTTGTATCTCCCCTCTCAGCTCCCCTGGAACTGAGTCCTGCACTCCCTCCTCCACCAACCCAGGCCCTGACCCAATAATCTGGTAATCTGTGCTCCCGTCCTGCTGACCCCCTTGTTGTCCCCCAGTGGATATCTACAGGCTCAGCAGTCTATGTCCTAGCTGAACCCTCACACTCACCCTCAGGTCAGCCAGAAATAGTGGCAGCACTGGGAGGGGAAGGGAGGAAATATGCTGCTGAGCACAAGTGAGAAGGGAGGAAGTGCTGGGGGGACATTCTTAATGGCTTTAGGGGAAAAAGTCCCCAGCTGTTGTTCTAGAAAGTGGATTGAGACTGCCACTGCACTCCCTCTGGACAGACCCCTGCAAAAGTGCCCAAGCACACTTAGCTTGTTCTAAAAATAACCCTCAGTTATCTTGTGCAATTACCAAGCACACTGATGTGCATCAGGAACTTCGTAACATGCTACAGGTAAAACAAGGGGATACAGGAACTGAATATCCTTCAATTGTAAGGGCACAAAGTTTGTTAAAAGAGAACCATTAAAGGAGACTGTGCTTCCCACTATCCTACAGAGAAATGTGAAGCACTAATTAAAAATAGTAGCACGTTATCAAAATACAAGTCTAAAACAAATGTTATAACCTACATGCTCATTCTGTAAATTATTCTATGGTTCAAATTAGACAGAGAATATATCATGTTATATTCCAAAGCAGGGTAAAGACAGGAAGAATCTATAGAAGGAACCTAGACAAACCCTTTAAAGAGAATGAATAGATGCTAAATACATGGACTCCCTGCTGAGCAAGTGTGGTTCCTCATCTTAGAAGTGGAAGAGATAAGACATTTTCTGGTTATTAACTGAAATTATCTCCTTACATTGTTGGAAAAGAGATGTTATAGGTGTTATCTACATCTGTGTTTATATAAGCAGTTGTAGATAAAGTGTAAGTAGCTATTACTGAATAATATATTATCTATATCTTGTGCTTTGTAGGACTAATACAATGTTGATGTGAATTGAAACTGGGTTGCTGTGGTAACTCATAATAATCTGTATCCCAGTGGCTAGACTACTTACCTGAGAGGTGGAACAGGTAGTTTTCAGGCCCTGTGTTGGTGATGCTCAATTATTTTTATGCAGTAAAACAGAAAAAATCAATAGGAAAAATTGAGACTGTCTTATCCACCAGCCAAAAAATACCTTATAAGCTTGTCATCAGGTTGCTTCCATGAGAAATAGGAAATATAGATTCATATCTTCTCACACAGAAAACAGAAATGAACCTAAATTTCCTATGGGATTTCTAATCACTAAGCCAATGGCCAGCAACCTGCAGCCCGCAGGTAGGATACAGCCCATTTCATTCAGCCCATGGAGCTGGGTGGATTTTGTAATGTTTCAGTGGTAGTGAACTTCTCCAGGGGTCTTCAGCGGTGTGAGGCTTAAGTGGGAGCACGGTGCTGGGGGAAGGGGGCCTATAGCCACATGTTATACAGTAGGGCTGTGCAAAGCTTCGGTAGATGATTTGATTCAGAGGATATCTGGCCCAATTCAGCAGCTGAATTTCCAAATCTAAATCAAATTGGGAGACCAATTAGAAGGTCTGAATTGAATCTGAAGCCTCTGAATCTATTTGGAAAAGATTTGGTGCTGCTTCGGAAATTCAGTCATAGACTAAACAGACTGCAGTCCTCACCATGCTGAAGACAGCTGCCTCCAGCTGGTAAGTCTATTGTGGTGGGTGGAGTGGGGAGGGAAGAGGTGTTGGGAAGGGAGAGATTGGGGCTGGGACAAGCTGCCCAGCCAGGGTTGGGGGGTGTGAGATTTATGGAGGGGGGTGGGAAGGGTGTGGGATGCAGGTGCGGCAGTGCTGGGAGTAGAGTTTCATAGTTTCATAGTTCATAGTTGATAGGGTCAGAAGAGACCTGAGCAGATCATCAAGTCCAACCCCCTGCTATGGCAGGAAAAAGTACTGGGCTCAAATGACCCCAACGAGGTGTTTGTCTAACCTCCTCTTAAAGACCCCCAGAGTAGGAGCCAGCACCACTTCGCTTGGAAGTTGGTTCCATATCATAGCCACCCTGACAGTGAAGTAGCACCTCCTGATGTCTAGTTCAAATCTAGACTAGATGTCTAGTCTGAATCTAAACCGTTATTTCTAGTCACTCCTGGTAGTGCTCGGGGGAACAGGGACTCCCCCAATGACTGCTGGTCCCCTCTGACTAGTTTGTAACAGGCCACTAGAGTCTCCCTCAACATTCTCTTGTGGAGGCTGAACAGGTTCAGGTCCCTTAGCCTCTCCTCATAGGGCTTGCCCTGCTGTCCCTGGATCATGCGGGTGGCCCTCCTCAGAATCTTCTCAATGCTGTCCACATCTCTCCTGAAGTGCGGCACCCAGAACTGAATGCAGTACTCCAACTGCAGCCTGACCAGTGCTGCATAGAGGGGGAGGATCACCTCCTTGGACCTGCTTGAGATACATCTCTGAATACGTGACAAGGTGTCCAATTGTGGGGTCCAATTGCAGCCTATTCCTCCCTTCTAGCATGCCCACATCTCCCCACATCTTAGTGTCATCAGAGAATTTGAATAGGCTGCTTTTTGCCCCCTCATCCAAGTCACTGAGGAAGATGTTGAACAGCGCGTGTCCGAGGAACGAGCCCTGGGGGACCCCAGTGCCCACATCCCTCCAGGTCGAAAATGATCCATCCACCACCACTCTCTGGGTGCGACCCTCTAGCCAGTTAGCGACCCATTTGACTGTGTAGGTGTCGATGCCACAGTCCCCTAGTTTTTTAATGAGGATGGGGTGAGAGACAGTGTCGAAGGCCTTCCTGAAGTCCAGAAAGACTACATCCACTGCTACACCTGCGTCTAAGGATTTTGTGACCTGGTCATAGAAGGCCACCAGGTTGGTCTGACAGGACCTGTCTCTAATGAACCCATGTTAGTTACCCCTAAGCATAATCTCCCCTGCTGGCCCCTCGAGGACATGCGCCAGGATAATTCTCTCAAAAATCTTACCCAGGATCGAGGTACGACTAACTTGCCTATCATTTCCTGGGTCCTCCTTCCACCCTTTTTTAAAAATGGGAACCACATTGGCCCTTTTCCAGTCCTCTGGCACCACACCAGAGCACCACAAGTGCTCACAAACCCATGCCAGGGTCCCGCAATGACCTCTGCTAATTCCCTCAGCACTCTGGGGTGGAGATCGTCAGGACCAGCTGATTTAAAGGACCAGCTGATTTAAATATGTCCAGGCCCTCCAGAAGTTTCCTGACTAGATCCTTAATGACCCTAGGCCTGGGTGCACCTCCCCCAGGGCCTGAGGAGGTCCCAGAGGATGGGCTAATCTGGTCCCTGCTCAGGAAAATGGAGGCAAAGAAATTGTTAAATACGTTAGCCTTGTCATCTGGTGTGACAACCAGATTTCCTACCGTGTCTTGCAGAGGCCTCATGTTACCTGGTACCTTCTTTTTGCCCCTTATGTATTTAAAAATGGACTTCTTGTTGTCCTTGATATGGGTAGCTAGTCCCAGTTCCATCTCCACCTTGGCCTTCCTGACTGCCTCCCTGCAGCCCCGAGCAACCGAGGAATAGTCCTCCCTGGTGATGGCCCCTCCCCTCCATTAGGTGTACACCTCCCTTTTGGCTAGGAGATGTTCCCGTATGCTTTTGGTGAGCCATAGGGGCTTTTGTGCCTTCTTGCCCTGTTTGATCCTTGTTGGGATTACCTCCCTTTGGGCATGGAGGATTGTGTCCTTAAGGAACGACCACTCTTCTTGGACACCTGACTCCCCTCCCCTCCAGGACCTCAGTACTTCCCCAACTATTCTTCTTACCTCATTGAAATCCACCCTGCTCAAGCCCAGGGCTGCTGCCTTGCTGCAGGCTTTTGCCACCTTGCGCTGGATGGTGAATTCCAGCAGGTGATGATCGCTGTTGCCCAGGTGGTCAAGCACATGCAGCTCCCTCATGAAGTCGTCGCCTGTGGCCAGCACCAGATCCAACAAGGCGTCTCCCCTGGAGTCTAAGCCCTGCTGCCACTTGCACCCTTCCACTCGGAGTAAGCATCGCACCCCCCTACCCCAGCTGGGCAAGAAGCAGCAGGGCATAGCCCCACTCCCAGCACTGCTGCGCCCACATCCTACACCCCTTCTCCCCAGCTGGGCAAGCAGCAGCAGGGCATAGCCTGCCACTTGCCCAGCTGGGATGGGGGGTGCAGGATGCAGGCACTTTCACTGCTTACCCAGCTGGGGCAAGGTGGTGCAGGATGCGGACGCTGCTGCCACTTACCCAGCTGGCGTGGGAGGGCATGGGATGTGAGTGCTGTCGCTGCTTGCCCAGCCAAGGCAGGAGGGCATGGGATGTGGACACTGGCATCACTTGCCCAAACAGGGTGGTGGTGGGGTGCATTGCAGGCATGGCTTACATCCCACCCCCCTTGCCCTGGATGGGAAAGCAGCAATAGCACTGGCATCCTGCACCATACCCTCCACCTCAGCTGGGCAAACGGTTTGCTATGCCCTGCTGCTGCTTGCCCAGGAAGGGCGGGGAGGGGGGGCACAGGATGTGGACATGACAGTGGTTGGAGAGGGGACTATGCCCTGCTGCTGCTTGCCGAGCCAGGGCGGGGGTGTAATGCAGGCATGGCTCACTCCAGGTGGTAGGGGGCAAGTGGCAGCAGAGCATAACCCCCAGTCCCAGGGCTGCTGAGTCCACATCCCACCCCCCCACCCCACTTCCTGGGTACCACCCCCCCACCGCAACTGGGCAGCTTGTCCAATCCCCAGCCCCAATCCATCTCACACTCCTTCCCTCCACCTCCACCTCCACCCACCACAACAGACTTACCAGCTGGAGGAGGTTGTGTCCAGTGTGGTGAGGACTGCTGCCTGTTTAGTCTATGGCTGAATCTCTGAAGCAGTGCCAGATCTTCAGATCTGATTCGGCTGAATCGAATTGGGACAGTGATTTGAATCTCTGAATCGAATCACTGTCCCTCTAAATTGACCAAATCTGAAGCGAATAGTTGCTGCTTCACACAGGCTTAGTAGCCAGGTGATGAGAAGTGGCAACAATGTTGTGGGGAGTGGTGGCAATGGCCAGGTAGGTAGTGGCAGTGCTCCTCCTCAGCAGGGATCCTTGTTTTCTCTGATTAAAAAAAAAAAAATCCCCAATTTTCAGATATAAAAACATAACCCAAAGGACCATGCTTGAACCTAAGCTCCATTAAAGCAACCTCCTACTCCAAAACACTTCTGACCCCTCACTAAGCCATTGCAGAAAAGGACCATTGCTACCAGTTTCTATTGCTTTGTGAATTCTGAAGTTTTTCCCCAGATGAAACCATAAGGCAAACTCTGGCTGATTTATGAAAATGTAGTAAACTTTCACTTCTCCTTACCCAAAATTTACTATGAGCTTGGGGGAAAAAAGCAAAAAACAAAACAAAACAAAACAAAAAACCCTATCTCAGCCTGACAGAATTTAGGAAGTGTAGTGATTTCTTAGATAATTGTAGACTCTGACAAATTGGCAGCAATACGCTTTAATGGATTTTGAGGTAAAATTTAAAATTATTTTTTGTATCAGTAAAATGTACTGACCAGTATACCAAATGAAGCTTTCTGGTTCTGCATAATACAATCCACAAATCGCATAATCTTCAGGATAATTATCTTGATGCATGGTTTACTGTTGTAAAGCATGCATCAGAGATTAAGGGCTTCATCTGATGGCACTTATTAAAAATCCATTATATGACATATTTTGTCTTGGGAAATGAGACCTGAAATCTGTTGTAACCAGCATGCTTATGAAACATAAAAAAAAACAAAAAGAATTGGAAACCAATGGTCATAGGTTTCTAATAAATTATGACTTCAGCAGCCCAGCTCAATTTAACCAGTATCGTCTCTTTTATCTTGCTTCTGCCAATTCACAGCTACCTGTATTTCTACAACTTCCAAACTCTAAGGTTAGGGACAGACGTTTATACTTAAACTGGTTTAAGTAATCAGAAACTGATTTAAACCTGTAACAGAACATAAGTTCAGTGTACATAAACCAGTTTCAAAATGGCTGAAACTGGTTTAACATAAACTTGGTTGAATGTAGTATCAGACTTCACTGATTTGGGTCAAACGGGTTTATGCATTATCTTTCCCAGGCCCCTTCCTGGTATAAGTTAAACCAGAGTCCCCCCACATCCCAGATGCTTTGCAGCCCTGGGTTGGACTGGGCTATGCTGCATGCTCCAGAGAACAGGGCTCACCCTGCCCCTCTGCTCCCTAGCCAGAGCTCCTGTTGAGACTGCTGGCACAGCATGGTCTTCCTGGCTTCCCCCTGCCCCACCCCCCGCCTCCCACACTGCTTGCTGCTCAAGCAGGGATCCCCATCCCCTCCTTCCCTCCTTCCCATCTCCCACAGCATGGACCCCAGCCCCATGGGCCCTAGGCATGTGGTATGCTAGCTAATGCTCAGAAATGTCTGTGTGTCTCCAGTTTCACTGCAACAGGCAGACAGAATAGTGCCCACTTGGGGCTTTTTGGAGCTCATCAACAGGTCAGCTGGTAATGTCCCTCCATTCCTTCCTAGGAAAAAGCTGTTTAAGAAGAGTTTGAACTAATGAGAGAGGCTTTTGCTTTGTTGATGGGCTGAAAAATGCTGTAGGGCTGTGTGATGCTTTGGGTGCTGATTTGATTCGGAGGAGATTTGGCCCAATTCAGTAGCTGAATCTCCAAATCCAAATCGAATCAGGGGACCAATTAAAAGGTCCAAATTGATTCAAAGCTCTCCAAATCTAGGAAACGATTTGGAGAGTTTTGATGATTCAGGCAGTCCCCAGTGGCTGCAGCAGGGAGCTGCAGCTGACTCCGAGCTGGTAAGTACTAGGGGTCAGGGAGTGGGGGCTGGGGGAGGGGGAAGGAGACCATGGGGGGACCCCTGCCATCCCTGACCCCTGCCTGCTCCCCCAGCCACCCCATGGCTTCCCCACCTGCCCCAACTCCCAGCCCTTTAAAGAAAAGCCCTAATGCTCACTGGGTGCTGCTGGGTGGAGGGGGGCAATCCCTGTTTCTCCCCACTGCCCCAAACTGCATGGGGGGTTCTGCGTGAGCCCCCAACCCCCCTCACTTCCCCAGCCCCCTACTCCCACCCCACAGCTGCCCTGCCTGACATGGCTCCAGCCCTTTAAAAAAAAATGAGTAAAGCCCTGGGACTCACTGCTCCAGTAGCGGCCTTGGGGATTTGGTGGGCTCATGTAGAGCCCCCCACATGGCATGGGGCACTGGGGGGGGGCAGTGGGGATCACCCCTCACTGGGCAGGAATGGTGATTCCATGGGTTTTTTTGTTTTTTGTTTTTTTCTTAAAGGGCCAGAGCTTGGGTGGGCAGGGCAGTTCCACGCTGGCTTCCTTGCCTGTCAGGTTTTCTACAGACAGTATGAAGAAGCAGGGAGAGGGAGATTGAAAAGCTCAGAATATCAAGAGATGTATGCACCTCCTGCTCCCTTTGCCTCAGAGTACTAGCTGGGGGTTGGGGGCTGGCAACAATCCCACCCCTTGAGCAGTGAGCAGGGAAAAGCCCGGGACTGTGCAGGCCAGGGTGGGTATTTAAACCCCTCCCTAATCAGAGGTCCTGCTGGACCCTGGCCACACCCCCCTCAGCTCAGCACTATGGATAGGAAGGGATGGTTGCTCTAGTGCACCCCCAAATTCTAGCCTGAGCCACTGCAGGCATATGCCTGCATTTATTCAGTCCAGAGGGAATGTCCGTGCAGTTGCAAACTGATTCAACATAGGCAGGTTAGACAAACCTGCAAAAATTGAATCAATTCAGGCTCAAGCTCTTGGAATGTCTGTCCCTAGCCTAAGAGAACATGGAGACTACAATAGTTAGGTGTATTGAAAGGAAACACATAAAAGAGACAATAGCTGTTTTATATGTTCCTCAAATAAGAAAATAAGACAACCAGCCAGGACTGCATGTGTAAAAGACATTACAGAAGTAAAAACATTTCTCTGTACAGCTTTGTTTCCTGTCAAAAAGAAAAATATGAACGTACTCAAGACACATGATGTTTATTCTTGCAAGATCCAGCAAGGAGATAATCTGAGCCAATAAAACCTCAGGATCAGAAGCTGCTGATAGATCTAACAGAATTACAAAGAACAGTAACTACTATTAGTGTATTACTAGTAACTATAGGCACCTACACATGTGCAGAGAGGTTCCTCCGATTAAGCAAACCTGCTGGAGCATGGTAATTACCGCAACCTACCAGACTCGAACATCACATGCATCAGCATCCCCATACTGAAAAATGGCGGTGGGGGCACTTCAACTAAAACTCATTTGACAAGCCACTTTTGGAGCTGCTTTAATTAAAGCTCCCCCCGACCCCACCCCACCCCACTCCTGGAGCACATGTATAAATGCCCCAAGATTATATTAGTTAAAGGCAACAATACTGCCTTGGGATAATAGCTAAATCTAAAACAACTGACAAAAACCTCACAAACACATAAAATCAAGCAGATCAAGCAGACTGGAGCAGATCCATATTCACTTTATAAGGGTGCCTGAATTGGGAGGTTATAGTGTGGGCAGTAGGTGGCAAGGCTATTGAAACTATCAAACTATTTTTTAGTAATGTGTCTACCTGTTTCCATGTCATATATTTGAATTTCTGCTTTCCTTACTGTATGTTAGCTGCTAGAGATTGGACAAATTGTTGTACAAAAGCTCTTTCTGTTGGTCTCCAAACAAATGGAAAGTAATAATGCAATATCAATTTCACCTCAGGCCTTCTGAATAACTAAGTGGCAGAGTGAAAGGGTATTTATTTTTTGTAAAGCTCGGGGAGATTATTGTTATTTTTGTTAGATTATAATGATCCAGAAATAATAGTAAGACCAGATTTTTTACTGTCCTATAGGGTTTTGAACAGCTATGCTCAGGTCCATATTCTAGAAGAGTTTTGTAAATTTGCTTTGAACATTATAATTGTGAGATCAGAGAGGGAACGATTGTTCTATGAAAACTTGTTCCTGCTGGTGTTCATGTGTCTGTGCCCTATATATATATAGCTTTTGCCATATATATATATATATATATATATGAGAGAGAAAGAGAGAGAGAGAGAGAGTCTGCAGAAATTGAAGATCTTTCCACAGGGAAAAGTAGGTCATAGACTGGTGTTACTCTTCTTTTTCTTCGTCCACTTTCTCTTCTCTGCTTCAAGGGCAAGACATTATTACCGTGCAGCCATTTTTTAACTTATCCGCTCGCTCATAGACCTTCCAGGTAGCCTTACCATTCTCAATGTATTACACAACAATCCTATGGTTAATTTCACTATGTGGCACACCTTCAGTCTCCCAAAAAAGAATGACAGAAAGTTGCTGTGCTTTGGTCCATGATGACAGTTGTGTATCCATGCTGTTTAGGTGCTTGTGTTACATGTTCAGCACAAAACAATGGGTGCATTTTACAAAGCCACCATCAGTGTTCCTCACTGCTGTACAGTTTCCTACTTTGTCACAGACATAGAGTGACAGATATAGGATTTGTGGATTCTGATAGTTTTCTTTTGAGAGTAGTTGCTTATTATGGCACTGGAGACACGATGACAGGTTTTGCAAAAAATCCCCAATTTTTGGATAAAAAAGTAACCCTGTGATTAATATGAAACACCACTACCTATCTATCTATCAGTGGTGTGTGACAGGGAGCCATCCCTGGGCTTGTCCGATGTTGGCCTGACCCTGTTTCTGGGCTAACCACCAACCTTTCTCTCCTGCCATGCCTTGACAGAACAATAATTATGATGTTACTCAGGTGGGAAGCTGCCCATTTACTACCCTGACACCAGGGGTAGCTATCCACCACTCCAAACCTCCCTTACATGGTGGCCCATGTCTTGCAGATGGTATGTAAAGTATAGCACTCTAACATTGGGGTCTCTGTAGCCCTACCACCACACCCTCTCTGGCACTGGGCTCTCTGCAGTCCTAACTCTGTGCCCTCCCTGGCTCTGGGCTCTCCATAGTCCTATCTCCATGCACTCTGTGGATCTGGAGTATGTACCGTAGTGTGCACCTATGAGGCCACCTCCTCCTTCCTAATTAGCCTTATCACAGTCCACTGCTTTAAAATACAGCAAAGGAATGAGTCTCTGGGCTATAACATAACACAACAATCCAATCCTCACTTTGTCTCTGAAAAAACCTAAACTTTCCCCTTAGCATTGAGTGCCTTCCCAGTCCTGAATACCTTCAGTGCTCCTAGACACCTAATATTCCATACAGACAGCAAAACAGGAAAACAAACATCTCCAAGGCACTTGTCTTTTCAAGCTCCTTCCCTCCTGGCTGCTGCCAGAGGAGTAACTCCTTCCAGCCTCATCCCTGGGGCTTATATATGTCCAGAGCCCTATCTCCTTCTAGTCAGCTGACTGGCCTGTGTGGTTGGCCTTTTAACTATTGCCCTTTTGGTACTTGGTGTTTCTAAAGACTCTGATCTTAAAGGGGGCACCCCGCCTCCTAGTAACAGGGCTAGTGTTCCCTGTTACATGATGTTTCATTTTAATCACAGGGAAATGTGGATTTGGGGTTACTTTTTTAATCTGAAAATTGGGTATTTTTTTATCAGCAAAAAATAGGATCCCTGCTGATGAGTTAGGCCAGATACAGAGGTCACTTAACGGCCAGGAGTGGTGGAGTTGGGAATACTTCCCTCAAGTTGTAATTTTTTTTCAGTTTTAGGTTGTAATTATTTGATGATAATGAGCAACTTCTTTGTGGCTGATCCATCATTTTTATCCAGAGAGAAATTGATTTAACTTCTGGTATGTCATGATTTGTCACTCAATGCTTACATATCATATATAACAAATATAACATCTAACTGGGGCCAAAGATAACACTGGGAACAACTACATCAAAATATAACAAGTACCTGAAATGATTGTACTTTGTATAGTTGCTGAAGCAACCATGTATGGAGGGGTGGGGAGCATGACTGAAAAAATAAAATTATTTATGTAAATATAAATATTTATGATTTATATATATATAAATATTTATGATTTATATATATATATATATATAGTGGTAAAGAGATCACTTCTGATATGCTAAATATATTTAATTCATGGTTAGACTAAAGATGACTGTGAATGCTCCATGAATTTAAAGAGAAGATTTAGATATTTTAAGGGTGAATTGTTTTAGTACTTTCATAGGAATAATTCTAGTCACACAGTTACTGCACTTTAAATGAAATTAACTTTATGGCTGACATACAAGATAGCAAAAAAATCATAGTCAGGAGTGAAATGTACAGCATGTCCTTCAATGCCTAGGCACCTATGTGTTAACATTAAAAATGCAGTTAGGAAACTATACCTTTAGCCCAATGGGCAGTGTCTGGTACATTTCATACTTTGCAATAAGTCTCCTTCCTTTTACTGTCACAGCTTTAATGATTCCTAATGATGCAGAATCACATAAAAACAGACTATTATTAGCTACTTGATTAATGGGAAAATGTGAGACAATTATTATAATCTATGCTAAAGGTGATAATAAATAATAGTCCCCAGAACAAGATATCCTACCCTGCTAGTGAAAAGAAAATGTAGGACTGGAAAAAGAAGCCAAAAAGTGTAAGAACCAGAAGTTAATGTATTTGTGGCACATTGTAATGGATGGCCTAGGATAGAGGAAAACTTATCAGTAGCATGTGTTGGATAGTTCAGGAAAGCTCTGGACCCTGGGATTGCTTATGCATTTTTCATCAAATGGCTAATGAATAAACAACTAAGAATATAGGACAGAAGCCAGGGCTTAGTCCCAGTGCAGTACCTTCCTTACTGGGCCTCATAGCCAGGTTCCCTTTTGCTCAATGTCCTTCTGACCCCATACGTCTTGCACTTGTGGATGCCCAGTGGCCCAACTTCAACAGGACATGATGCCTTCGACTCTGCATAGCCCATAGCTTAATGGTTAGGGCACTTTCCTATGAAAAAGAGGAGATTTAGATTCAAACCCTCTTTAAGTTGAGGTGGGCCTCAGACTAACATCTCCCACTTCCTGCCCATTAAGCTATTAGACAAAAAGTGGATAAGCCCTAATCCTTTTCTGGGCAAATGGTGGGTTAGCCTTTTCCCCTATTTCTGATTCAATAAAGACTTCTTTTTTTTTGGCTATTGAGACCAAAAGGGGAAGGGGGCAGAGCAGGCATGTTGCTTAATGGTCTGGGACAGCCTTTGCATAAAGCAGTTTGAGCCAAAATAAGTCTGATACTACATTCAACCAGGTTTATCTCAAACCGGTTCAGCCATTTCCAAACTGGTTATGTGCACTGAATGTTTGTTCCATTACAGTTTTAAGCCAGTTTCTGACCACTTAAACCAGTTTGTGTGTAATGTCTGTCCCTAGCCAATGAGTTATTTTTTTATCTTTTGTCCTTTCATTACTTACTGCCTTATTTCTACATGCATATTTTATGATTACATTATTAATATGCTAATTAAGGGGAAATAAAGCAAATAATATATCAAGCAGAAACTGCCTGATCACATGTTGTGATGTCATTTAGATTTCCATGTTTTGTATATACCCCTAGGATAACCTTTAAAAAGTTTAGAGAAAATAATGAAGAGTTTAACAAGTAACGTGTAACAATATTTAATCACATTTAAAAAAATTATGCAAAGTTCAATTTGGATTTGGAATGAAATTATAATATTAAGCAAACTATGAAAGATTGATTTGATTTACACATGGAATTGCTAACATAATTCATTTATTTCATACACACATGTCCATTTGAATGATATACCGAACAAATATTCACCTTTTCATGTAAATCATAGAATCATAGAAGTAGGGTTGGAAGGGACCTCGTAGATCTTCAAGTCCGACCCCCTGCCTGGGCAGGAGGAAAACTGGGCTCAAATGACCCCAGCCAGGTAGGCATCAAGCCTCTTCTTAAAGACCCCCAGGGTAGGAGACAGCACGACTTCCCTTGGAAGTTGGTTCCAGATCCTAGCCGCCCTAACTGTGAAGTAGTTCTTAGAGATGTCTAATCTGAACCTACTCTCCAACAACTTGTGGCCATTATTCCTTGTTATCCCAGGGAGTGCTAAGGGAAACAAGGTCTCCCCCAAACCATTCTGGTTCCCCCTAGTGAGTTTATAGACGGTCACCAGGTCCCCCCTCAGCCTTCTCTTGTGAAGGCTGAACAAGTTCAGGTCCCGTAGCCTCTCATTGTAGGGTCTGCCCTGCTGTCCCTGGATCATGTGGGTGGCCCTCCTCTGGACCCTCTCAATGTTGTCCACATCCCTCTTGAAGCGGGGTGCCCAGAACTGGACACAGTACTCCAACTGTGGCCTGACCAGTGTCGCATAGAGGGGGAGGATCACCTCCTTGGCCCTACTTGAGATGCACCTGTGGATGCACGATAAGGTCCAGTTAGCCCTGCCGACCGTGACCTTGCATTGTCGGCCCATGTTCATCTTGGAGTCAATAATGACTCCAAGATCCCTTTCTGCCTTCGTGCTCTTAACAAGGGAGTTTCCCATCTTATAAGTGTGCTGCTGGTTACTACTGCCCAAGTGCA
>NW_005841993.1:3035050-3035718 GCF_000455745.1 Alligator sinensis
ATCCCTGATGCCGGCCCATCACAGATGTGCTCCTTGATGATCTTCTCAGAGAGTTTCCCCAGGATTGAGGTAAGACTAACAGGCCTATACTTGCCCAGGTCCTCCCTCCTCACTTTTTTAAACATGGGGACCACGTTGGCTATCTTCCAATCATCTGGCACCTGGCCTGAGCACCACAAGCGCTCTTAAAGCCATGCCAAGGGCCCTGCAATAACCCCTGCTAGCTCCCTCAACACCCTGGGGTGGAGCGCATCTGGACCTGCTGATTTGGACACGTCCAGCCCCTCTAGAAGCTCTCTAACCTGGTCCTCCTCAGCCTTAGGTCTGGAGGCGTTCCCCTCCAGTCTGTCTTGAATCACGGTGGGGGAGTCCTGGTATCTGCACAAGAAAACGGAGGTGAATAATTTGTTAAAGAGGTCTGCTTTCTCCTCTGGCGCAACCACCAGATTGCCCAATGTATCTTGCAGGGGCCCCACGTTTCCCGGTGCCTTCTTCATCCTCCCTATATATTTGAAAAATGACTTTTTATTATCTTTGATCTTGGATGCTAGTCCTAGCTCTATGTCCACCTTAGCTTTCCTAACAGCCCCCTACAGGCCCGAGCAGTGGAGGTATACTCCTCTTTGGAGATAGCCCCCCCCCCCCTTCCCCACCGGGGGCACCCCACT
>NW_005841993.1:3035729-3093944 GCF_000455745.1 Alligator sinensis
TTCCTGGATGTCCTTGGTGAGCCAGGGGGGCTTTTGGGCACTTTTGCCCACCTTGCTTCTTGTTGGGGTTGTCACCCCTTGTGACAAGTAAATACTTGTTTCAAACATCTGTTCCATATAAACAGAACCAACGTGCTCAATTATGACTGCCTGTTTTTAAAACTATGTCTAAAATGACATTTGTAACAGATACATATTTGTTCTCCATTATCCATGGACACTGATTTTCACAAAGGCCTAAGTGTAAGGAACTGGGGCATAGGCAGACTGGTGGTCTAATCATTAGACCAAAGGAAAGCAGGGCCTTGTGCTGGATCACAGAGTGGGAGCCATATTACCAAAACCAGAGAGAAATCCAGAAGCAGAGTGTACAACACAGTCCCAGGTCAGAATCCAGGAATCAGATGCCAAGTACCGATACAAGGTGCAATCCACAGGACAAAGTCCAAAAACAGAGGATTAGGAGCCAGGAAACAGATCTGCAGGGAAATCCAAAGCTGAAGTCCAGAAAAAGCCAAAAACCAAGTTCAGGAACCAGATGACTTGCTACAGCAAAACTGTTAAAAGACCTGCAACCCAGGCCCTAGCTGGTGTTAAATATATAGGCGGTACTCTCAGGCAATCAGGAGACTTGCTGCTCCTGAACTGGGGCACAGTTCATGAGCTGAGGCTTGCTGGCATGTAGGTGTTGAGGCTAGCTGGCATGTGTGCTCAGAGTTCCTAACACTACATGGCTCAGGGTGGTCTGTCTGATCAGATTCCCTGTCATTAAGGGAGTATTGCAAACATATCCCATTCAAAGTCATGTTTGTTTAAGTAGTTTAGGGACAAGTTCAAATCATTAGTGAGAGTGGGATCTTTAAGCAGGTGTGTTGTTCTGTCATAGTCAGCAGTAAATAGAGAAGTCATCAGTGAGTCCATACAGGATTGAAGAGGCCAATCTGAGGTCCACATGTTCAACTGCAGATGTGGCAAATAGATCTGGAAGGAAGGAACAAGTCCTGGTGATGTCAGGTCAAAGCTCTTTCCTTTTGTCTCTCTCATCTATCATACCTTCATAGGTAAGTTTGCTTGAAATGTTTGTTGCTTTGTTCTACATCATAGACGCATCCAGACAAATACAGATGTGTGGTATATGGTGCCATAGACTCATGTGTGGTGCCATACACCGCACATGCAGGAGTTCAATAGTTCGGGATGGTCCTGACTTGAGCAGGGGGTTGGACTAGATGACATCTGGAGGTCCCTTCCAACCCTCATTTTTTATAATTCTATGATCCAATACAAACCATATTTGTCCAACAGAGTAGTTATATGGGATGAATTCTTAAATGTGGACAGTTGCAATATCAACAGAAATCTTCCCAGAATTGTAATGGATGACAAAACCACTGTTAAATTGTAAAAATTAGGATGTAGTTTTACAGTATTGCTTTCATTGAACTAGCTTACAAACTCCAAATACATCCTGGGTATTCTAGGACTTATGATTTTGCACAGCAGGAAATAGAAATGAATTATACTTCACTATAACTGAGAGAGAAGACTCACAAATAATATCAGATAATTAATTTTGTGGATATTTACACACACTACATTTCCAATCAAGTCTGCCATTCAGAGTTTTAAGCATAAGAGTTGGCCCTGTGTTTGAAAAGGACAGGAACAAAATATCCAGTAGCAAAGGTTAATGCTTTTTTTCTTAGAGATGTAGGGCCTTATTTCCAGATCATACAATAAATCCATTCACTCCTGGTGAGCAGGGATTGCTCAGCACTTCATTAGAGTCAATGGGAATTTTGTTGTCGAGTTTATCAGGTTCAGGAGGATGGGAATACATTTAAAGCATTTGAGACCACATTCAGCCTTCTGTTTTCCCATCTGTACATATTTCTAGCATAATTTCTACATTTGTTTTTTTTCATAAAATAATGTAAATGAAATTTAAAAACCAAACTTGCTTATTCAGACCCACTATTCTGTGTGATATATATGAAATCACATAAGGAAAAAATTACTTGCTTTTGCCATGGAAATGGTTAGGAAATAATACCCAACTGCTGTTTGAAATTAGTTAGCATTTAACAACAAACATTTAATTCAATGCAAATGAAATATATTCAAGCAAAATGTTTCCAAACTACTTTCATTATTAATTTATAGAATATTAATCCCATGTAATATGGCCCTTTACAATAATAGGATGAAATGAAGAATCCATAAATAATACATGGAGAGTGAGATATTTTAAGCATAACAGTAAGCAATATGTGTAATTAGAAATGAATTTATAGTCTACTACAAAGTATACTTATTTAGAATAATTCTATATATGATTTTGAAGTACAACACCCAGACTTTGAGTGAATGCTTTCACAGAGGCTTTGCTAAAGTGGCATTGTTAATCATGTCCTCTTTTTTATTCTAGCCCAAATAGTAGCCCCTTATATGTTTTTTCTTTCTCTTTATACCTCTGAAATATACTGATAAGAGCTTTGCACCTTGAGCAATTTAAATTGAGATCATATTTAATGTATTTATTTATATCCATGTTCAAAGGGCTGCTTATATATTTTATATTATATAGCCTTTGGATAAAATAGATAAGCCGTTCTTGGAGCATGGATCAGAACTGTTCTCCTAAAATGTGAGCTTACCCAGTAGGCTACAATCATCCCTCTCTTACTCTGACTCACTAGCATTATTCATCTGGTATTCTCTTCTACACAGTGAAAATGTTCCAATAGGAGGACTAACAATTTCATCCTTTGTAGACTATCCTCTGCCCAGTGGTTAGAATATTAATGGAAAGTGCAAGATGTGGGCAGGAATTCCTTCAGGCTAAGGAAGATATATAACCCAGGTGTCCTATTTCCTGATTGAATATTCTAACCAACAGCAGTGTATAAAAGATGGGCAGCATGGCCTCTGGTCACAGTTTTGAATAATATTGGCTTTTATGTTTTGTACAGAGTTCAGTTCTGTTGGTACATTAGACATTCTGAACACTGCTGCTGATCAGCTGAGTGGCCCCAGAGGCCCTGCCACTTGCTGCTGATCAGCCAGGAAGGAAAAGCTGGGGCATCTTTAAAACCACAGTTTTTGTCTCCTAGCCATTCAGGAGCAATTGGCAAGCATCAGACCCACCAGGGTTCCTCAGCTGACCAGGGGTGGAGGGGAAAGAGCAAGATTAAAGAAGTTGCTGCACAGTGCACTTCCAGAGTGATTTTAGTTAGATCCCTAGACAGGCATAGGAGATAGACCAGTGGTTCCCAACCTCAGGTCGCGACACAAATGAGGGTCATGGGGGCAATCCTGGTGGCGCCGCACACAAATGATGAGCCTTGCTGTGTTCCAGGAGATCCCCCCCCCCCCCCCCCCCCCCCCCCCAACAACCTGCCAGCTCCTCCACCATGATCCAGTCTTCCCCTTTACCCGCCCTGAGTTACTTACATCAGGCTCACCACATGGATCCTAGCAGCAGCAAATGGCTGTGCATGCTGCTTATGGAAACAGCAAATTGCTGCATGTGCTTATCCTGGTCTAGGTCTAGGCAGCTTAAAGTATGCAGTAGTGGCATAGCAGCTTCAGCCCTGGCTTCAGAGTTTGGCTGGAGCTATTGGTTCCCCCCCCCCCCCCCGCCCCTAGGCTGCTACCGCCGCTGCACTCCACTTTTGGCTGTGGGTCGTGGCAAAAAAAGGTTGGGAACCACTGATATAGACAGAGACATGCCTAGCTGAATGATTACAGACAGGTTTAGGCTTGAAAAAATTGCCAAGCAAAAAGGAGTCCTGAGTCTTGACTCTTCTGCTCATAGCATTTTCTTGCAGGTTGCTTTTAATAATCATTTGATAAGTAGAGATGGGATGGCTTTTGCCTAATTGTAATGAGATCCATAATCCTGGACCATACTCAACTCACTGAACCCCACTTCATATGGCTTAATTTCCTCCTTGCTCCATATATATCACCCTTTCAATTGTTTTCAGTTGAAGTCCTCAATTGAGATCTTTTTCAACTCAGTCTTCACAGGCAAGGTCATCTCCCAGACTATTGCATCTGGCAGCACAGTATGGGGAGAAGGTGAACAGCCAACAGTGGTGAAAGAGCAGGCTAGTGATTATTTAGAAAAGCTGGATGTGTACAAGTCCATGGAGCCAGATGGGATACACTAAAGAGTGCTGAGAGTTGGCGGATGTGCTTGCAGAGCCCTAGCTAGTATCTTTGAAGTCTCATGGCCATAGGGAGAGGTTTCAGGTGACTAGAAAAAGACAAATATAGTGTCTATGTTTAAGGAAGGGCAGAAAGAGGATCCAGGGAACTACAGGCCAGTCAGCCTTACCTGAATTCCTGGAAAAATTCATGGAGTAGGTCCTCAAGGAATCCATTTCTAAGCATTTGGAGGAAAAGAAGGTGATTAGGACCAGTCAGCATGGATTCACCAAAGGCAAGTCAAGCCTGACCATCCTGATTGCTTGTATGATGATATGACTGGCTCTGTGAATGTGGAGAGACTAGTGGATGTTATATACCTTAACTTTAGGAAGGCTTTTGATATGGTCTCCCACAACATTCTTTCAAGCAAGCTAAGGAAGTAGGGGTTGGATGAATGGACTGTAAAGTGGATAGAAAACTGGTTGGATCACCAGGCTCAGAGGGTGGATGACCTCCTGAGGTCCCTTCCAAACCTAATTTTCTAATATTCTGTGATTCTATAACTGTCATCAGTTACTTAGAAAATGGGAAAATGTGCACCCTCAGCAAGTTTGCGGATAATGCCAACCTGGGGGAGTAGTAGATAAGCTGGAGGGTAGGTCTAGGATTCAGAGACACCTCAACACATTGGAGTATTGTACCAAAAGTAATAGCATGAGATTTAGTAAGAAGAAGTGCTAAGTCCAGTACATAGGACAGAATAATTCTATGCACTGGTACAGGCTGGGGACCAATTGGCAAAGCAACCACTCTGCAGAAAAGGCCCTGGGGGTTACAGTGAACAGTACAGCTAAAAGTATGCCCTTGTTGCCAAAAAAAGGTAACATCATACTGGGCTGCATTAGTAGGAGCCTTGCCAGCAGATCAAGGGAAGTTATTCTTCTATTTGGTCTATACTATATGGTTTGGTGAGGCCACACCTACAGTACTGTGTCCAGTTTTGGGACCCCACTACACAAAGAATGTGGACAAATTGGATGGAGTTGAGCAGAGAACAGTACCAATGGTAAGGGGGCTGAAGTACATAACTTCTGTGGAGAAGCTGAAGGAACTTATTTAGTTTGGAGAAGAGAAGACTGAGGTTGGATTTAATAGCAGCCTTCAACTACCTGAAGAGTTATTCCAAAGAGGATGGAACTAAACTATTCACAGTGGTCACAGAGAACAAAACAAGGAGCAATGGTCTCAAGTTGCAGCAAAGAAAATTTAGGTTAGGTATTAGGAAAAACTTTCTCACTAGAAGAGTAGTAAAACATTGGAACACGTTACCCAGAGAGGTTGTGGACTCTCCATCCTTGGAGGTTTTTATGATTAGCCAGCTGGCCAAAGCCTTGGCTGAGATGATCTAGTTAGGGATGGTTCTGCTTTGAGCAGGGGGATGGACTAGATGGCCTCCTGTGTCCCTTCTAACCCTAATTTTCTATGGTTATGTGATACCCAGTGTGCCAGATTTAGGGGGAGGACTGAATGAACAAGTAGCTGCAGCTACTGAATTGTATCTATAAACCTAATTCTTTGCCTAAATTAACTTAACCTAGGTTAAGTTAGATAGTGTTAATTTCTGATGATGGAGCTTACACTACCCAACTTTCCCTTGATGGGTAATGTGAGTGAATGAAGTATTGTTGAAATTCAACAAACTAAAATACCTTAAGCAGGAGGGGTTTCCCATACAATTCCCAGGTTTACTTTTTTATTTTTTTAAGGATCCTGGTTTTCTCTGATAAAAAAAGAAAAAATCCCCAATTTTATTTTAATCACAGAAAAATGTGGATTTGGGGTTTTTTTTTTTTAATCTGAAAATTGGGTTTTTTTTAACAGAGAAAACCAGGATCCCTGGTGACCACACACCCAGTCACATTGCTGGTAAAAAGAAAGAAAACAGTGTGCATAGGTGCTTAGCTGCCTGTGACTGACACATTCCGTGTATGTGCATGTGTGTATGTGTACTGTCTCTTGCATAAAAAACATGTACCCAAGAACAAAGATATTACATTTGTGAAGGGATACCAGAATACTGAGAAATGAGTATCAGAGAAACCCAGATCTGTTGTGAGTCTACTCCTATTCTGGGATCAAGGCAATGTAGAGAGCAGGCTCTCATTTTTATTTTTGCCAGGGTGGCCTTAGAAGATGAACATGAGGAAAGTTGTATGCATGCCCTCTTCCCAAGGGAGGGTCTTTTACCAAGGGAGGCCAAGATCCTCAGGCCTCCATGTACTCAGCTCCTCTGGTAGGAACAAGGCAAGATGATGGGTAGTTGTTCTCTGCAATTCAGGGGTGTTTTTTTTGTTTTGTTTTGTTTTTTTTATAAGTAGGTGGCCTGACGATAAGAGCCTTCAGTTGTTATAAAGATGTTTCACATAGTGAGATTAGTCAGTTAAGGACTGTGGTCAGGCCCATGAAAATGTGATTCCCTTCGCAAGACAGAAACATCTATTTAAGATTGTATTCAGCAATCTGTCACTTTTCTTGGGGCTATTTGATCTCTGAATGTAGCATACCTCAGATTTTGCTACTCTGCATGTAGTATACCCCAGCTACCACTGCCATTGCTACTTTAATTCTTTCCTTTATTCATTTATTTATAAAGGCATTAAATTTTAAATTTAAAAAGCTATCTTGTTAATATGAATATACTATATGGTAGTGCTTTACTCTGTTGGGTCCATTTCTATGGTTCTCATGTATTTGAATGTTTGATCAGTTATGAGCAAGGATCCTGGTTTTCTCCGATTTAAAAAAAATCCCCAATTTTCAGTTAAAAAAAAGTAACATCAAATCCACATTTTTTCACGATTTAAATGCAACACCATATATATATGAATGTATGTATATATATACACACACACACACATACACACATATATATATGCATACATACACATGCGTGCATGTGCACACACACGCACACACACACACACACACACAAATAAATAAATATAAATATATCATACCCATTTATAGAGAAACTATTCTGGTATCTGTCTCATAACAAGGGATCCTGGTTTTCTCTGATAAAAAAATAATCAATTTTTGGATTTAAAAAAGTCCGTGTTCTTTCATGATTTAAATGAAACACCACTAAAATATATACAAGCTCCCAGACAGTGCGCAGCACCCTGCAAAGCCATGCTGCACCTGTGTGATGCAATGGCTGCTGTGTGGGTGCCAAGTCGGGGGGCTGATCCCCACTGCCCTGCGCTGCATGGGGGGCTCTGCCACAGGCCCTCAGAGGCCCTTATCCCTGGTGCTATAGCTGTTGAGTGCTGGGGCCAGGTGGGGAGTGCGGCCAGGCAAGGCAGCCACAGGGGCTTTTCCTGCATCTCCCCCCACCCAGGGAGAGGCAGGAACAGTCGGAGAAGCCGCGGGAGAACCTGAAGCCACCTGGCTGTGCCTGCCTCTCCCCAGCTGATTCGAAACTCTAAATCTCTCTGAATCTTTTCCGAATCAATTCGGAGGCTATTGATTCAATTCAAACCTTTTAATAGGTTTCCCAATTCGATTAGGATTCCGAGTTTTGGCTGTTGAATCGGGCAGAATCTCCTCCGAATGGAATCAGTGACCAAAGCTTCACACAGCCTTAATATCTATATATCTGTAACTATATCTATGAATGCCTAGGACTTCAAATATACCTAACTGTTTATAGATATAGAGATAGGTATAGATATATAGTGAGGTTTCATTTAAATCATTGAAGGATGTCGATTTTTTTTTAAATCCAAAAAATGTTTGCTTTTTTTAATCAGAGAAAACTAGGATCCCTGGTTATAAGACAGATACCAGAATAGTTTCTCTATAAATGGGTATGATTTATAGAGTTAGAGATGTTTACAGAGTGGGAAGTATCATGTAGATGCAACACAAAAGGCTATAAGGAAAAAGGTAATTTTGTAGGACTGAGTAGGTGGGTTGTGAATCTCTGATAGGGATTCTGATCCAGATTTTTAAAAGTGATTTAGCTTTCTGTTTTGTTAGAGTTCACATGGCTTTCCTCTAATGGGACATTTAACTTAGTGCTACCTAAACAGTTAGGCATGTTTGAAATCCTAGGCATTCTAGTACAGTTCCCTTGTATATGGTCAGTAAGCCTACTATCTTGAATGTTAGTATCTAGATCCTTGTGTTGTTGAGAATTCACAAACTAGTCATTTCTATCTATTAGTACAGCCCAGTCCTTACAACAGTGGTTAGAATATTTTCTTGGGAAATAGATGTGGGTTTGAATTGTCTCAGGTTTAGGTGGACCTAAAGCCCATGGTTGTCATTCCTGTATGGGAGTACCCAAACTACAGGCCATTGGGCAAAAGGTTGAGGGTAGCTGCAGTTAAACAAAGGCTGTGGTTTTAGGTAATTATGTCTGTTGTGGGGAGGGGGGGGTGTTCAGATGGTGAAGTCCACATAAACAGAAAGGTTAACTACAGGAATATACCGTACCTAAGCTAGGAGACAAATGAGAGTTCAGAAAGACTTTATTCTTCTTCACCTCCTGTTGACTACCTTAGACATCCCCTTGCTTTGTTTGCTGCATGTTGTGAATCCTAAAGCAAAGTGCTTAAGTCTTCTCATTCAAGACATAGGGTATCTAGTCTGCATTTTTAACTTTTTGATGCACATGTGAGACAATTCATAGAATGGTCTCAACTAAATATCTTTGTTAGATCTGGACTTGTAGGGATATGTGCATGCATAATGCCACATGAGGGCAGTCTATTTGTATGATACCTATATTGTTGCTAGATTATTTGACCTTGGAAACAATGATTGACAGGTCTGTTTTCTTATTATTTTCAAAGCTTCTTGTGAATGCCATAAATACCATAAAGTTTGGCATTTATGCTAAATGTTGGTTTGAGGAATATATTGAGGTATAAAAGACTGCTATCCCCATTTTTTAACATTCTTCATATAATACCTTTTTATTGTTATTGCTGTATTGTTGTAAAGCTCTATTTCAAGTTCAATTTTGCTAATTTATTTATTTATTTTGGTTGAATAACACAGCATGACTGTGGTATGACATCACTAAGATAGCTGACTAAGTGGTAAAAGTGTTTTATCTCTCTGTATCCATTTGATCAGTCGATGCTTTGTCACATAATTTTTCTCATTATGAAGACATCGCTATTTTGGTCAGTAATCTCAAACTGTTGACAAGTACAATAAAGAAACATGTTTTTTCTTGTCACATAAAACATCTTCATTGCATCAGCTGTCAATTACCCTTCAAACTTCGGTCAAAATTAGCTGACACTACAGAGTAGTTTTCGTAAGTGAATATCCTAAAGGATAACAGATATTTTCCTGTAATGGCAGTTTTTATAGTGTTTTAGAGTCTTCTGGTTTCATTATATGCATGATAATATGCCTATCCTCGCACAAAGATAATTTTCTCCTAATGTCTGCTAGTTCATGTAAAATATTAATTTAAATTTTATTATCATCATTAACATATGACTTTATACTATGTCATTATGTAAATTATTGAATCTTAATTGTTCATTTAATAATATTAATACCTTCTTTGCCTTCCTGTCTACAGGAATTACCAGCTTTACAGGGGTATATTTCTCATTTGTTTTTTTTACACAGACCACTTTTTCTGTCAACATCAATAACACTTTCATCAATCTAGCATCTTAAGAAGCCTGTCATGTTCTGGACAGCAGATTTCTCCATCCATATTCCTCATGCTGTCAAGTTCTGAAGAAACCATTTTGTACATATTTTACGTTCTGTGTGTTTCTTCATTTTGATAGGACAACAATCCTGTTTGTGATCTAGTATCTCAATTTCTGCAATCCTTTTTATAATGGTCTCCTCAAATTCTCTGCAGTATCTCCAATCAGTACATATCATTTAATTTCATACGTTTTTTTTTCCTTTTCTTTCCTTTCTTTTTCTTTGTCTGCCTTTCCTGCTTATTTCCTCATTGTATTGACTTCCATGCACAAATGCTATACCTCATATTCTGTCTGCAGCAAATTTAAATCTCCCTTTGATTCTAATGTTCTTAGAAACAGGAAACCATGGTGTTTTCCACAAATATTATTAGAGAAGAAAGACTCATCCAGCTAAATACTATCTCACTTTTTGTTCCATAGGTAGCATATATGTAGCAATGTGACTGCAGTTTTTGTCAATGTGCATGTGCCTATGAGAAACAAAATGATGGCAGATGTACAGGGGAGCAGCTTCAACAAGAGATCTGGAAAGGAGTCTGAGAGATGGCTAGTGACTTTGTTGAAAAGCAAGTTAAAACCCAGTCTGGCTGAGAGACGTTTATAATTTGGATCTCATGGTCGTTGAGAACATAACTAAGAATAAACAATTGGATGACAATGGGAGGACACAGGTGGTGAAAGAAGATCTGGAGCTCATTTTGTTCAATATCTTCATCAAGACCTGGAAGATCAGTTGGAGTGCACCATCATCAAGTCTGCAGATGACACCAAGCTGGGGAGAGTAGTAGAAATGCTGGACTAGGATTCAGACAGACCTCAACAAATTGGAGGATTAGACCAAAAGAATTCTCATGAGCAGGGATCCTTGTTTTCTCTGATTAAAAAAAAAAAATCCCCAATTTTCAGATTAAAAATCCACATTTTTCCATGATTAAAGTGAAACACCACAATTTTTTTTTTTAATCAGAGAAAACAAGGGTCTCTGCTCATAAGGTTTAATAAACACAAGTGCTAAGTCTTGCACACAGGTTGGAACAATCCCAGGCTAGGGCCTGACTGGCTAAGCAGCAGCTGTGCAGAAAAGGACTTGGGGGTTACAGTGGACAATAAGCTGAACAGCAAGTCCTTCTTGCAAAGAAGGCTAACAACATACTGGGCTGCATTAGTAGGACCTTCTCCAGCAGATGGAGGGAAGAGATTATTCTCCTCTATACAGCACTGGTGAGGTCCCCTCTGGAGTACTGTGTCCAGTTTTGCCCCATCCTCCCACTATAGAAAGGGTGTCGACAAATTGGATAGAGTCCAGTGGAGGGCAACAAAAATGTTTAGGCTGGGGCACATGACTGCTGAGGAGAGACTGAAGGCCCTGGGGTTATTTCATTTGGAGAAAGAAGACTGAGGGGGAATTTAATAGCAACCTACCTGAAATGTGGTTACATCCATAAGTTTCAACTATTTGAAGACTGGTTCCAAAGAGGATGGAGCTAGATTGTTCTCAGTGGTGGCAGATGGCAGAACAAGGAGCACTACGTTCCTTGTTGTAGCAAGGGAAGTTTAGCTCAGATATTAGGAAGGACTTTCTCACAACTAAGTTAATTTCTACATGTGAAATTAACACACTTGAATCTAGTGCAGTTCATGCCATAGCTTGTTGTCCCCAGGCACCATATTTACATGTACACTCGGTACTGCAGCATGTTGAGCCAGTTTGGAGTAGCCCCAGCTGGCAGGGAGCCCAGCCACATCTGTTTTCAGTATTTCCTATTGAGTAGCTTAGGTGGCTTCCTCCTCAAATATTTGGAGGTTGTTGGTATAAGGAGATAAGCAGGCATGGTTCTTTGGGTAAACATTTTCCCAAAACACTTCCCTGCCTTCCTCAGATTTACTCAAAACTAAATTTGAAGCCGAAACTTTGTGCTTAAAAACTAAGTGATGCAACATAGACCACCAAGAGTAGTCTGGTACTTTTTTCTGGATCCCACATACATGCCAGATCCAATAATGGACTTAGGTGCCTTTACATCAGGTGCTGTCACATCTACTCAAATAATGGAAGTTCAGCCTCCTATGTAAGTTACCTAGACTCCCAATACATTGAAAGGAGAGAATTAGTTGCTTCAAAATGGACTCCATGAAGAGCAGTGAACTTCCTGGAATCAAAATGTCCTGTGTATAACTGTATAAGAGTTGTACAAATTGTACGAGAGTTGCCAACAGGAAAGTGTTGAAAAGACCAGTGTTTCATAATTACTATCTCTCTTTGGGATCTAGGCATCTCACACTGTATACCAGATGTTCCTCTACCTGCTTTGATCCACAGGTCAGAACCCTCATCTTAAAGAAGTTTCCTACATACTTTCTTTCAAGGGAACTGAACACAGTATTCACTCTTTAAAAATGGCAGTGCTATCTCACTTTTATATAGGCATCCAGGTACATGAAGACTTTCACAATGAAGTGGGAAACCCACATTCAGTGCTTTCTTTAGCTTGAGAACATTCAAACTACATGTCCACCTCCCAAGAGAGCATCCTATTCCACAGGCTGTTGGCTATCTGAGCTGACAGAGAAGGAGAACAGTTTATGTTCCTCTTGTTGAAGTGGGAAATAATACAAGAAAGAATTCAGAATCACTATGGGAGACCTAAAATGAATGACAACATATATATTAAAAAAATTCTTGATTCTGTACCAAGGGGTTAGTGTTCCCTTGGGAATGAGCAATCGGAGCGGGGCCATGGCTTGAGGCCCTACTCTAAAGGCTGTTTTTGTGTGTTTATATGTTTTTATTTTATATTACATTGTATAAAATACAGAATTAGTCCTAGGAGCAGGTACCACAACACATGACTCCCCCTTCCCAGACAGGTGCTCTAATCACTGGACTCCAGAGTCCACCTTCTCTTTCTATCTTCCCAATAATTCTTCCCAATACTTTGTTCATACTAAGCAATACTTTTATACTGAAACACTTTTAACAGGTTGGGTGGAGACTTATAATAGCTCATGATCCTATAAAAACAGATTATGCTAGAAAGCTTCCAGGAGTAAAGGCAGTATAAATACATATGCTGGGAGGGAAACACAGCAATATGTAAGCAGTCCAGAAAATTTTTGGTGTGTTGTTGGGGATAAGTTTTCAATATAGGTAGAGAGGCCAATTAGTGTGGGGGAATTGTTCTCAACTTATAATTAGGGAGGGATGGTTTGAGAACGTGAAAGTGGAGAAATAACATGGATGACAGTTAACACAACAAGACAGGAATTCAAGATCCTAATGGAAGATCTTAGAAACAGAAAAGGAAAGAGAAGAAAAAACAGCAGGATAAAGACACTGAACTTCAGAAAATCAGATTTTAATAAACTTGGAGAATTGGTGGGTAGGATCCCTTGTAAGGCAAGTCTGAGTGGGAAAGGAGCCCAGAAAAGCTGGCTGTACTTTAAGGAGGTCCTCTTAAGAGCATATGAGCAAACTTTGCTGATGCAATGGAATAACAAAATGTAACAGGAACAACCTGTCTAGACAGCAAGGAGTTGAAACTCAAAATGGAAGTGTATAAAAAGTGGAAATGTGGTCAAAATTTAAGAGTATTGCACAGGCAGCAAATTAGAAAGACCAAGGCACAATTTCAGTTACAGCTGACAACTGACATAAAAGAGAGCAAAAAGGGATTCTCCAAGTATGTCACAACTACAAGGAAGAACAGAGAAACCATAGGTCCCTTACTCAGAGTGTGTGTGTGTGTGTGTGTGTGTGTGTGTGTGTATCTATAGCTATATAACTATATGTTGATCTAGCTATAGATAGATATATACACCTAGATCTAGATCTATTTAGATCTAGATATATTTTAAACCATGGAACAATGTGGATTTGGGGTTACATTTTTTAACCAAAAATTGGGGATTTTTTTAAATGAGAAAAAAACAAGATCCCTGCTTATAAGGCCCTGAAGTTTAGCATTGTTTAGAGGCTGCACATCTGCATGTGTCTTCCATGTTTTTACAAGATTTCTGTAACAGACACTGCCTGGACCTACATGTTTTATTCCATTGCATGCTATTAATTTAGATTCTTACAGTTTTGTCAACCCCAGGCTATCTGAGCATTTAGTCAACACCAAACCGTTTAAGTGCAACCCCCTCCTACAGCCCAACTCATTCCTACACTCATTCCTGTCCTATATACTCTACAATGTTGTGGGGCTTCTTTGGGCAGTAAAAGTTGCTTTGCACAAGGCCTGCACTAAAACAAATTCTCCTATGGCCAGCTCTTTTTCCAGCAACTCTTTGCTGCTTTTCCAGCAGCAAAGAGAAGTCAAAACTAAAGAAGAAATCCTTATACCTCCGTCTATGCAATAGTGCCAGGCGTGTCCCCAGTGAGGCTAGGAACAGACATTCAAAAAGCCTGAGGCAGAATTGATCTAAGTTATGTGATTTTCTGTAAGCAGTGTAGTTTACATTGGAGAGAACAGAACACCCATTTGCCCTTTGGTGATGGTGGTGGGGCAATCTTAGACCATATTCTGTCATTTTTAAACCAGTCTGTGTCTCCCAAACTTCTGTTCTGTTGTGGTCATAGACCAGTTTCTGATTGCTTATATCAGTAAAAGCATGTCTGTACTTAGCCTAAAAGTCTACAATATGATGAAGAAATAGCTGTACAGTTTCTTATTTATAATCTATAGGGAAGTGGAATATGCTAGCTAGGATTCAATATTGTCAATGCCCTGATCCATGGCGGGTAAAGTCCCATTTCCCATCAGCCCCTGCCCACGTCACTGTGGCCAGTTTCCATGGAGACTCCAGGAGGTGTGAGGCTGTGACAGCTTGAGGCCAGGGTTTCCATGGAGAGTGGCCCAAGCAGTGTTGGCAGGGCATGTGGCTGGGCAGGGAGCTGCTCCAGGGTTGGGCCTGAGATTTTGTGATGGATACAGCATGATCCCGAGCCAGGGCAGAGCTGAAATCCACTGCCTGCTCACCTCTGCTTGGGGCATGCAAGCAGTAGACTGTGGCTCTGTCCCAACTCTGGATGCTGCTGTCACTGCTGCAGAATCCCAGCTCCAACCCAGCCCCAGTCTAGGAGTAGCTCCCCACCCAGCTGCACGCCTTGCCAGCACTGCTTGGAAAGGGGGCAGGAGCTGCTAGGAAATGGAGTATGGCTAGTGGCCAGATCCTCCATTTTGCCCACCCCTGGCCTAGATCCTCTGAAATGACTATGGGCATCATTAGTACCCTAACATTATCAGGCTCTTTAATTCAAATGACTACTATCATTAGTAAATATGGTCACATCTGTCTTAGATAAATTAAACAATTATTGTTGGAACCAAATATGTGTCAAAATTTAATCCTGCAAATCAAAAGGAGCATAAGGATTAAAAAACTTCAGATAATAACTCACTGAGAATCTGATACCATGGGAAAAGACAACTGTTCTTAAAATGTCACAAGAATGCACCTCCAGGCAACGCTTGCTCAGTGTTACAGAAAGAATCTATTTCTATTTGGTCCGTGACAAGAAACTTCAGAGTGGCAGTCAGCCAAGCATAGCATGTATGATGCTGAAAGATTTTAAGAGCAAGCAGGTGGGTGACACACTTATTAATTCTGCCTTCAATTGTGTGCTCAATTCTTAAAGTTATTTAAGAAATTCTCGACACACTAAAAAGATCACTGAAACTCCATTCTTATATTTGGGCAAGAACTGGAAAAAGGAAATTAAACTATCCATGTGTGCCCTGTATTTTGCAACTATGCTGCCTCACTCACTGCAAGTCCTTCTTACCCTGTTCACCTTTGTTTTGCTCTTGAGGGCTGCTATTGAACCAGAGAAACTGAACATGGCATAGTGTAGTGAATTTTGACAATGACCCTGACACATCTCTGATTTACCCCTCCGCTGGGGGCTAAGATGCCTTTCAGCAGTTCTAAGCATTAAAAGGAGACCCTTGTGCAGTAGATAATTTTGGGGGTCTGGTTCACAGCACTAAGATGCTGCTAGAGTAGTACTTGATATAACTGAGAATGGAATCTCTTGTGATATGATTAAAATTCAAGACTACACATAAAGTATATGTTTGCAACAACTATATGATTAAAGAAAGAAATAAAACTCTTTATCCAGTGTTAAAAAGTCAAATAAATGATCTCTGTTTGTTTGGGAAAGAATCATTCAAATATTTGATTTGATGAACTCAGAGAAGACAATAGCTTATACTGCAACTTATGTAATGGTTGATATACTAAGTTAAATTCATACTTTGGGTCATAAATAACTAGCATCAGGTACATTTTTCATTTGATTACATTAATCAGGAATAGAAGAGTATAAGAACAATGTTTATAAAGCATTATAGGAAATCATTTTCTATTTTAACTTATTCTCATTTTTAGTGGAATAAGAACATTTGAAGAATTGAGACAATAAATAAGTTCAATTTATATAAAGACAATGTATGTTTTAAATATTATAGTCATGATTTTATGTATGCACACATTAAGACTAGGGACAAATATTCAAAAAGCCAAAGGTGGAATTGATCTAAGTTATGCAGTTTTCTGTAAGCAGCATAGTTTAGATTGGTAGTGAACAGAGCACGCATTCACTCTTGGTTGGGGAGAATGGGAGGGGCAAATCTTGGATCAGGTTCCACCATTTTTAAACTAGTCTATATGTGCCAAACTTCTGTTCTATTATGGATTACTGGTTTCCAATCACTTATACTAGTAAAAATGAAATGTCTGTACCTGGCCTAAAAAACAGCTTTTGCTCTCTCAGCAAAGGCAACTAAATCCTTTTTATTTCAATATAGTTCTCTAAAAGGATCCAATCTAAAAATTGCTAAAGTCACTGAAAAATCTTAATTTGTCTTCCAAGGGCTTTTAATTCAGACTGTGTTGTGTATCCTATTTTTGAAGTGCACAAAATGTGAATGACAGGGAGCACCAGCAATACAGGCAGCTGTATTGGAGCGCTGCACCCCTCGCTGTGATGTGCAGCGCTGGCCAGAGCCACACCCCACCAGGCGCCTGCAACCTGAGTGTTCCACCTGCTGCTGCTGCAACCGCCTGTTGAGACTGTGTGCTATGAAGGGAATGTGGGGGGTCCCCTCACCCCCCACTCTCCCTCACACCCACACACTGCTCACCCCAACTCTGCTCTGTCATCACCCCCTACCACCCAGGTGCTGACTCTGTGCTGCCATCAGCTGTAGCCTACCCCTGATGCTTCCCTACCTGCTGCCCAGAGCAAGTAGGAGATTGGGGAAGTGACCAGGTCTCAGGGACTGCAGCAGCAGAAGCCTCACATGGAAGCTGCACACTGGCTGGCTGGGCAATAGGGTACATTTTTGGGGCTGTGTGTACACGTGGGTGCCTTGCTCCCACCCTCGTGGGTGGAAGGGCTGGGTGGGGCACAATGTGTTGTGAGGGCCAGTGATCCAGATGAGAGTGCTTGGTAGGCTGGATCTGGCCCACAGTCCATGTTTTGTTTACACATGGCCTACGTGCAATTCATAGTGATATAACTATGAAGGACCGTTCAGAAAAATCTTCACTCAGGAGTCAATGTTGTCTTGATACCAGTTACAGTGCATCAAGAGAAGGCTGAGGGGGGGACCTGGTGGCTGCCTACAAACTCATCAGGGGAGATCAACAGCAAATAGGTAAAGCCCTTTTCTCCCCAGCACCGCCTGGGGTGACAAAGAAAAATGGTAATACGCTGATGGAGAATAGGTTTAGGTTAGAGATCAGAAGGCAATATTTTACAGTTAGGGTGGCCAAAATCTGGAACCAGCTTCCCAGGGAAGTGGTCCTCACCCCTACCTTCGGCAAATTCAAGAGGAGGTTGGATGATCACCTGTCTGGGGTCTTGTGAACGCATTCATCCCTGCCTGTGGCAGGAGGCCAGGCTAGATGATCTGTTCAGGACCCTCCTGACCCTAGCTACTATGAAACTATAACAATGTTTACTACATTGTTAAAGTGCCATGAAGGTCTTTAGGGAACTGTGAAAATGTCAGATAAAGGGGCTCTGGTCTGGTCCTCCATACTGAAGGTAGTGCAGAGGGTTGGTAGATCACCCATGTCAAAAATTTCAATTACAGTCTACAAGACGAGAAGAAACCATATAGAAACGATGGTCTGAAAGCTTTTGAACTTGGAACATGCAATGTTGCATAAACCACAAAGTCAAGATGATGATGATGATGATGACAAAAGCTTATAAAAAATGTAAAAATCAAATTAATCTTCTGCAGGCAAGTGCAGGTTCAACTTCTTAAATTTAAATACATTTACACTGTTGTTCATATTCTGTATATGTTGATGTGTAAGAGGATATCATATTTTTGAACAAGCATTACTCATATTACTTTGAATTGAATAGATTACACAAATATGTATTTATTTCTAAATAGAAATACAAATATGTACAAACCAAATAACCAGGCAGTGCATGTCCCAACTTACAAAGATTTATATATTTAAAAAATAGCCTGTGCTTTACTGAAGAAATTATAAGTATCAAGAGCAATTTGGAAAAAATAAATCAGAGGATGACAGCCATCTTTTCCCATGCTCTGAAAAATCAAGAATACCCTTTTATTTCTAACAAATTTTATTAACATTGTGCTTAACATTTATTTTATTATTGAGGATATTAACATGCTACTCATCTGTGTGTGTTGTATTGCCCTTAAGATGATGTTGCTTTGATTCATAAACATTTTTCAAGTAGAGAGAAGCTGAAAGCCTACAGCTCCCCATAGTAAAATAAACATAATGAAAAAGAATATATATATATATATATATATATATATATATATATGAAGTTAGCAGTCTCTCTTGGCCTAAATCCTAAATGTCCTTGATTAGCTAAATCATCATCTATTGCAAGTCACAATTATTTAAAAAACAAGAATGGGAAAAATGATTTTTGATTATCACATCACATAAATAATTTTGGGCAGGGAAAAAGGAATCTAGCATGGAAAAAGGAGAATTCTGCTCCCTGCCAGAACTGACAATACAAAATTACCTATCATCACCCATGATTGAGGTTGATTGACTTGATTCATCTGTACATATGCATGATCTACCTTATACCTTACTGATGTCCATCTTCTTTCTATGAAAAAAAAACAAACAAACGCAAGTGTTTACACCAGGTTAATAGCTTTTGAAGATTGGTTTGTGGTATTATTTATAATGCTAAACGCTCATGCTAATTTCATTATTGCTCTAATTCTAAGAAACATGAATTATGTAAAAGCTGAAACTAAAGCAAGCAGCAGATCATTTCAGATAAACTTGTATTAACCAAAAGAAGGGAGCGGGGGAAGCATTAGCTTTTAATTTTCAGATCCAATGATTGTTTGCAAATCAAAATTGTTGATGTTTGCGAGATTGATTTGATGCAGGAAGAAGTTTCTTTTTTATTTGTTTGGAGATAAGATTTACCAGGTGAATTGCAATTAATTCATAATTTGTTCTTCAGGTATCAATTGCATTTTATCTGGCTTCTTTACTCATATTTCAAAGTTTATAATCCTTGATTATATTTACAGTTTTTAACGTTCTAAACTTAAAAGTATATATATATATATATATATATATATATATATATATATATATCTAATATAAATATATTCCAATACACATTTTCTGCTTACAAATGTGGATCTTAGCATTTTTCTCTCTTAGCTTGTGGGGAAAACACCCTTTCAAAATATGTAATAATGGAATTATTGCATACAAGACAATAGAATTCATATTTCTATCACATTTCAATAATGCAACAAGAAAACCATTGAGAAAGCTGATATCAAAGGGCAAGATTCTATTCCTCCTACAAAGTTTGTAAGTGTGGTATTCTATTCCTTCCTGGTCATCTAAGTTTCCATTTTTTGGTTGTCTACATGTCATGTTTTGCTCTTACACAAAGATAGGAATTCTATGCCTTAATATGTACCCGTGTGTATGTAGGAAACTATATGCACATGCAGATAACTCAATAAATGGGGACAAAAAAAATCTGAAAGGAGGACCAAAATCAGAAATAAGTGTGCATGTATACAAGAAGCAAGAATTTATCAGAATGATGTCTGTTATTGGTCAAACTGCAAACTTGGTATACAGTTAGACAAGCTTTTGAATGAAAGCAAGATATTATTCATCAGGTCTGACCAGAACAAGCCAAGCACAGAATAGGAAGAAAAAACAAAACAAAACAGTGGGGAGGGCTAAATTCCAGAGGTAGAAGACAATTAGGAGAATAAAAGAAGCTGAGTACTAGGAGGTCAAGGCCTATCAAAAGGGAGAAGGGTCATTATCACCTTTCATATGTTGAAAGAATACAGGACTTAGGTAGATTATAATGTTCCATAAAAACAAATATCCATAATAAATCCTTCCTTCTTGCTTCTAATGTCCACTGAATTTTTGAACTTTTGTTCCCAAGTACACCTTGTAATGGTGTTAAATAGGTTTTCCTTGAGTATGAGGCTAGTAATGTCAGGGAGGCTGGGGGTGTTCTGTGAGAAATGTGTTAATGGTGTGTATGTGTGTCTTCATTTTTCCTGTGAATTCATTTTGATGTATAGTTGCCATGAGGGCATTTAGTGCATTGGATCACATTTTTGGGAAATGCATGTGTAGGGTTATGATAGTTTTATTACAGTAGGTGTTGATTGTAGTTGCAATAGAGATGTGTTGACAGGTTAAGTATTACCTGCAAAGGCAATGTCTGTTAGAAAGCTGTGAAAGTTGTGATGTCATAAAATGATGGTGTTTTTAAAGCAATCTTAGGTGAAGGCTTTGTGTTATTTCAGACCTGCATGACTGACTTGTTATTTGAGGGCTGGCAAACAGGGGCATGGACAGAAGCTCCTATTCTATCATTCCCTTGTGGTGGAAGAGGATGGGGAGGGTAGCATGTAGCTTGGAGGAGGAGAAACCAGCATGGCATCTGTGGCTTTCCTCCCTCCACAGCCAGCAGGAGCCCAGCCAGAGCAGATGGTGGGAGGGGTGAAATCTTGGAAAACTGTTTGAAGTGAGGTGTGGCCTGGGGGTGTAAAAAGAAAGGAGTAGGGGAAAAAAGACTAAAATTTTGCATGTATCTCAGTGAATTGGGTTGGAGCAGGGGGGAATTGGGTTAGGTACAGCAGGGGTTGTGCTGGCTAGAATGGGGGAGCTGTTCTGGCCCAGGAGCCTGGGGAAGGAGAGGAATAGCCAGGGCACCAGGCTGAGAATGAGCATGCTCACTGCATGGGATAGAACACGTACCAGAGCAGAGCTGTGAAATAGGGGGTTCGCAGGAACTGAGGTGCAATGAAGTGGCCATACAGTAGTAGTGGGAGGTTTGGTTGGCATGGAGGGTGAAAGAGACAGTCACGGAAAGAGACCCCTTGGCATCAGTTCACCTTAGTCTGCATAAAACCTTCAAGGTAAAGTGTATGTTATGTAAAGTGTACTTATGTAATTATTTAAAGCATTTTGATTTGAAATGAAATAAAAGAACTGAAAACTAGACTGTTTTATGTCATATGTTAATGAATTGTGGATAGTGGAAAGCTGGGCCCTGAGGAACCCCCTAGCTGAGCTCTGGCTCATTCCAGCCCCATGTTCCAATAGTGCCCTAGCACTGCCCTCTCCAGAAAAGCTGGGGAGGCCAGGATTTGGTCAGAGGTTAGGGGTCATGCAAAATGGAATGGGGTTGCTGAGGGGTACCTGTGTGTGTGTGTGGGGGGGGGGGGTGTTCCTGTGCTCACTGAGTGAATGGGAGGAGGCTGGCATAGGCAACTGGTGCCACCTTGCTCAGGGGGGCCATGTGCCCTCCCAGTGACCAGTCAGCAATCTGGGGAGTCCCCCCGTAGCCAATCTCACTGACCAGGGGTGGTCCCCCATGGCCAGTCTTGCTGACCAGGGAGAGATCCCCCTGCAGGCAATCACAAAATGGCCATGGCACTCCCACTTCCTGGCCAGCGTTCACAGGGGGGGCACCAGTACTCTCATCTTTCCCCCCCTGCCTGTCACTTAAGCGGCGAGCATGGCCTGTCACTGATGGCCAGGAGAGGGTCATTTTCTTCGAGACCTTGTCCACCCTCCTGAATGATGCTAGTGAGGATGATGAGCAGCTCCTTGTAGGCAAGGACTTTGCTTGCACCATTGCTGCCTCACTTGACCACATGGGGCCTGAGCCTCACCTGCCCTCAGCCCACAAGCTGCAGTCTGCCCTGGAGACTGCAGGCCTTGTTAACATCTGGTGAGCCCTGCATCCTAACATGCACCAGTACACCTGGGCCAGGATGAGTGCTGGTGGTCTCACCATAGCCCACCTTGACCACCTTTATGTCATCAAGCACCATCTCACAGTGGCTGTATTGTTCCCTTGGTCCTAATTTGACCTGTCCTTCTGCAAACTGAGCCTGCCAGGGAAATCCTGTGTGTAGGTGCCCTATTGGTGCTTCAACATCAGCCTGCTTTAAGACTCCTACTTCTGGGACTGCTTTGCCCACTTTTGGAGGGCCTGGGAGGCTGCAAATCTGAGCTACTCCTCCTGGAAGCTATGGTAGGACATAGACAAGGTACAGATTTGGGCTTTTTGCCAGCAGGATATCCAGCTGGCCACAAATGAACAGCACCACCATATCCAAGAGCTGGAAGAAGATGTGGCAGAGCTCAAGGCTGCCCTTCTGGCTGCCAGCAGTGATGCGGTGCTACGCGAGAGCCTCTGGTTCCATAGGAAATGCCTGCATGACCTGGCAGAGACTGCTGCCTGTGGAGCAAGGATCCATGCCCTCTACCAAGAGCTGGCAGAAACTGATGCCCCAACTCTCTTCTTCAACCTGGAGCAACAGCAGGCAGTGAGCAAATTCTTAGATCACCTCAAGACCCCCAAGGGCCGGGTAATCATGGGCCCGGGTGAAGTACATAAGCACACTGTCGCCTTCTATTGTGACCTGTTTACAGCTGAGCTGTCCTGTACCGAGGCCACATGGGAACTCCACGAGGGCCTGCCATGTCTCTGTGCCCTGGAGGCAAGTGAGCTTGAGTAGGAATTGTCTCAAGGAGCTGGCAGCCACCACGGCTGGCCTTGCCTCTGGCAAAGCCCCAGGCCTCAATGGGTTACCTGCCAAGTTCTACATGACCTTCTGGCCTCTCCTTGGCCCCTGTCTCCTGCACATTTTTCAGGAGAGCCTTGCCGACAAGACCCTGCCGATTAGCTGTCACTGAGTGGTGCTCACGCTGCTGCCTAAGAAGGGAGACCTTGGCTACATTAAGAACTGGTGACCAGTCTCCCTGCTGTGCATGGACTACAAGATTCTGGCCAAAGCAATGGCAACCTGTTTCTGCACCATCATGCTCTCTGTCACTGGGCCTGAGCAGAACTACTGCGTACCGGGCAGGACCATCCAAAACAACCTGTTCCTGCTGCATGACCTACTCACAGTCAGTGAACTCTTTGGCCTAGACATCAGCCTCATCTCTCTGGATCAGGAGAAGGCCTTCAATCAGGTGGGCCATGCTACCTTTTCCAGGCCCTGAAGGCCTTTGGCTTTGGGCCCCTCTTCACCGGGGCCCTCCAGATCTTGTATCAAGACACCTCCAGCCTCCTCAAGGTGAATGGCGTGATCTGTGCCCTGTTCTCTGCATGCAGGGACATCCATCAGGGCTTCCCCCTGTCAGGCATGCTCTATGCCCTGGCCATCGAATCGCTGATGCATGTGCTGCTGTGCCGCCTGAGTGGTGTGGCCTTGCCGTCGGCCATGGGTCCATCCATTGGCCCTCCACTCCAGCTGTCGGCATATGCAGATGATGTGACCATCTTCCTTAACACCCAGGAAGATGTGTGGGCCCTGACAGATTGCCATCAAGCATATGAATGCCCTTCCTTGGCCCTTATCAACTGAGCCAAGAGTGATACCCTGCTGCTTAGCATGTGGATCAGCATGACCCCCCAAGTTTTGCCAGGGGGCCTAATTTGGCACCGCAAGGGCTGCAAGATTATGGGCATGTTCCTGGGGCCACCAACCTTCATGGCACGTAACTGGGACACCTTGGGGAGGGGGTGGAGGCCAGCCTGCAATGGTGGCACTGGCACCTACCTAGCCTCTCCTACCATGGATATGTCCTCATCACCAACAACCTGGAGGCGGTGATGCTGTGGAACCAGTGTGCCATACTTGACCCACAACAGGATCTACTCAAGAGGCTCCTGGTAGATTTTTTCTGGGATGGACGCCACTGGCTCCCATGAGCTGTCCTTTACCTACCTATCACTAGGGGAGGCCATAGCCTGGTTGATCAGGTGAGCAAAATGGCCACCTTCCACCTGCAAGCCCTTCAGCACTTATCCTGGCAACAACTGGCATGCCAGTTCCTTCAGAGGGTGGGGGCCCTCGGCTTCTACTGGAAACTCTTCCTCCTGGACCTCATGCTTCTGAACTGGGCAGTGCTTCCGGCCTTGTACTTTGGCATGGTACAGGCCTGGCAGGCCACCCTCTGCCTCCAGCCCTGGGCCCTGAACCTGTGTTTCCCACAGCTGCTGAGGGAGCCCCTGGAGCACAACCCAGCCCTGAGATGTCCCATGTCAAGCCTGGCCTCCACCAGTCTCATGGCTGCCGTTATCTAGGTGTGTGTCTTCTTCCTGAGCCATCTCCTTGACCCTGTTCGGTTGGCCTGGCTCTCACCCGAGGCCCTGACCACCCAGCTAGGCATGCGCTCTGTCCACAGCATGAGCTGTCTCCTGCATGACATAAAAGCTGCCCTCCTACCAGAGGCAGCAGCCACCCTGGATGACCATCTCCAGGCACACCAGGTCCCCTGTGCCATGGATGCCCTGAGCAAGACTTTCCCCACGCTGCCAGGCACTCTGGCTGTGGCCAGTGAGCTAGCCGGCAGGCCTGGCACCCTGCTGACACTCCCTGTGCCTCCTAACAGTGACAGAGATTGCCCCTTTGCTTTTCTCTCACATAGAAGCCTTTATGCCTGGGTAGTTCACATCCGCCATGCCCAAGTGCTGGCGGGCTGCCCTGATACACCGTGGTGATGGCACCAGGGGCTGCCAGATTCCCCACTGGCCCACCCAGTTTGGTGCACATTGTGTAAGCCATCAATCACCAAGAAGACTGGCAACCTGCAGTGGCGGTTGCTGCACGGCATCCTAACCACTGGCACGTTTGCATCCCATCTTGACCCAGCCACCTCGATGGCCTGCCCCTGCTGCCCCAGGGACATTGAGGAGGACTTCGTTCACACCTTCCTTGACTGTCCCTGCCTGCGGACACTCTTTGTCGCCCTCAAGTCGCCACTGCAGGCACTGGGAAGTAGCCTCTTGGAAACTGCCTATGTGTACTCCTACCCCTACTGGGCAGCTGAGCGGGGCACCATCTGCCTGGCCAACTTTCTACTGGGTCAAGCCAAGATGGCTGTCCTCAAAAGCCACCACAACCAGCTTGCCGGGAACGGCTCAGACAATGCCCTGTGGCTTTTTGGCCTCCTGGTGCAGGCACGCTTCTTGCTGGAATTTGAGCATGCTGTAGTCCATGGGTGGTGCCAACCTTTGAGGCACGCTGGGCCCTTGAGGAAGCTCTGTGCTACATGGAGGATGGCCATCTTCAATACACACTCTGATGTCATGACCGGTCTGGGCAACTGGGCAGGCTCGATGTCGAACTGTGACTTCCAGCTTGTGCCACACCCAGGGCCCTCACCAGGCTGCTTTTTGCTTTTTTCTTCATGTGGGTAGATGAAGGTGTGTATAATTAGATAGAGCAGGGTAGGAATTATTTGTTTATAGAGGGCTTTGTTCTGTATGACTGTGTGGCCAATTTCCCAACCACATAACGGCATGCTAGGCACAATGTGTAATACAGCGAAGGTGTCTGTCACAATATGATCTTATGTATGTAATGACATGTATGTAATGACACCGTGCTCTTGGTTTGATGGTAATTTGTTTGTCTTTGCCAGTATGTTGGACCTGGACCCCAGAGGGGCCAACTTTATTTACCCGAACCCCTGAATAAAATAGTTAAAATTCCCTTGCTGCCTTCCTCAGTATTTTTACAATATATAGTATGTATTCACTATAAATTATCTCACAGACTCAAATGAGGACATAAAATTATGGTCCTGATTCTCTACTTTTTTGTTTTTCTCATGTTTTTTTTTCCAAATTGAACAGCAGCCTGTCAAGAGACTCCTCCTACTTTGCCAATATGTGGCTCAGTATAGTTATTTATTTTGTTTGTTTCTTCATTTGTTTTAAATCTGGAACATACAGAGCAAAATGCAGTGTATTTATTTACAACTGTGTAATCCCAGTGAAATCAGTTAAAAGGCACTGGTGTTCTTGAGGGCAGGACTGATCAGTGTATTCTCTAGTGCCATTCTGTTGATTTCAGAGTAATACTAAGAATAGTCTAGCTTTTGCCAGAGTTTGAAAATGCTATCAGGTGTCTTAGTTGCTAAGCAACTTGGTGTTAAGGGGAGGGGGGAGACATTCCCCCTCTTATGTAACAAATTTACCTTTCAATAGCGTAAATGTAGAAATTTTATGCATTTAAGTTCTAAAGCAGTTAGTACACTGATGGATTCTTTCTTCATGAGCAAGGAAATGATTTATAACTTACATGGCTGGCCTGAAATACAGAATGGACATAATATTCTTCAGATTGTCTTTCACTGAGCATCCCTTCTATCCTCTTCCTTCTGGCAATATTTTCCTTCAGTGTGTTTCTCCTTTGTAAGACGTTACTCGGGTAAAATAATTATGTTGTTGGGTTTTTTTCTTATGGCTTTAATTTCTCGGTCCTTAGGTCTTTTTCTCAGGCAGTTTGGGGATGATGATGGAAAATTTGATTCAGTGCTGCCTTGACATGAGCAAATAGCATTCTGGAGCAAAAGGTGGCTGCACCCTGGCTCCCAGCCTCCACCCCCCTACACCAGAGTGGGTAGACTCTGCCACAGGAACAGCAGAAGAGTACTTCATCTTAAATTCCTCAAGCAGGTAAGAATCTTCCCTCCCCACTCCTTCCCCTCCCATTCTCCCCTCCCCTTCCCACTGCTGCTGCTGCCACTGTCCTCAGCAGTCTCCAACTTCAAGAGGGATGTGGATAACTTTGAGAGGGTCCAGAGAAGGGCCACTCGTATGGTTAAGGGCTTGCAGGCCAAGCCTTATGAGGAGAGACTAGGGCACCTGGACCTCTTCAGCCTCCGCAAGAGAAGGTTGAGAGGCGACCTTGTGGCTGACTATAAATTCATCATGGGGGCACAGAGGGAATTGGTGAAGCTCTACTCACCAGGACGCCCCTGGGGGGTCACAAGAAATAATAGCCATAAGCTAGCAGAGAGCAGATTTAGACTGGACATTAGGAAGAACTTCTTCACAGTTAGAGTGGCCAGTATCTGGAATGGGCTCCCAAGGGAGGTGGTGGTCTCCCCTACCCTGGGGGTCTTCAAGAGGAGCTTAGATAGGCAAGCTGAACCTAGCCCTCTTTCCTGCCTGTGCAGGAGGTCAGACTCAATGATCTATTGAGGTCCCTTCCAACCTTAACATCTATGAATCCATGAACTGTTGATCCCATAGTGTGGTCAAGTGAAAGGATATGTGCATCTGCATTAGTGTCCCCTCCCCTCCCAGATCCACCTCTGCCTGTATAACTGTTCATTTGAGGTTTCCTAGGAAGAAGCTGACTTTGTCATATTAGGGATTTATTGAACTACTTAGCAGAGATCCTGAGATATATCATGATACATCAGGTTACTAAGGGGCTACTAAGTTTATCTTTTCTGGCTTAATGCAAGGCATGAACAGAAAAGACACAGAGACAGTTTTTCAGCTGGTGTAAACTGGCATAACTCCACTGTAGCCAATAAAGCTCTGCCACGGTGTACATGCTGTGGAGATGTCCCATGATAAATAGTGACAGATAAGAGAAGAATCTAGAAAAATGAAAATATTAACAGGGGATATTTCAGCAGTGAGGGCAACACTTTTTCTATGGCCTATAACTCACCTGCTACACAGTAATTACTGTGCACATATAGATGGTGATGCTTTACTGCACATTAGTCTAATGCTATATTAATCTAATGCACAGTAAAGCATCTCAGATAGATGCATGCAGTGATTCTCAACGATGGTGCCACAGCATTCTGGGGTGCCTTCAGAGCCTTTCAATAACACAACAAGGTACCATACAATGTTAGCACTGTTAGGATTACAAACATGATTTACAACATAAACCCAAAAGGATGCCTGCTGAGCTGGGACAGCTGTCCATGCCTCTCTCCACCACCCCACTCAGAGCTGAACAGTTAGAGGGGTTTTCCCCCTGGGGGAGCCTGGAGCCCCCACTGGCTGCTGTATGGGGGCAGAGGAGGGCAGGAGCAGCATTGGACTGGGCTACTTCTGCCTGTCAGAAGCAATTTGTTCCTGACATGGATTCAGTTGTAGATGTGAACCAAGGAGTACCTTGCAGAGAAAATACAGGCACATTAACTGCACATGTAGATGTGCCCACTGGGCAAAAACTTCTCCTTCAGTTGACCCAATTGGCTAAGAGAGAATCCTGGAGAGTCTCAGCACAATGAATAATGGTGTATGCTGAGTGTAGAAACAATGAGAACATAGGAATGTTTCTAGAGCTTTGATATGGAAATTCTTGTACTTGCATTTACCTAGCGTGGATAAACAAGTTATATGCCAATGACCTGGTTTAAATGTTCATTGTAGATGTACCAGCATGATTATTATTAAGAGGTGATCATTCTATTATAATGGGACTCATATAGCTACTTAAGATCTAGATGATTACTAGGGATCCTGGTTTTCTCTGATAAAAAAATCCCCAATTTTCAGATTAAAAAAGTAACCCAAAATCCCCATTTTTCATGCTTAAAATGAAACACCACTGCGTGTGTGCGCCTATATATTAATGGCATATCATTTTAATCATTGGGAAGTGTGGATTTTGGGTTACTTTTTTTAATCTGAAAATTGTAAATTTTTTTAATCAGAGAAAACCAGGATCCCTGATGATTATGAGTATAGACAATTTGCAGCGGCTAGCAGTGTATCAACCATAAATGATTTACTTGGATATTCAGGATCCCGATTAAAGACAGCAATAGCAATTCATGTGTTTCATTGACAGGTCACATACTTTAGAGATTTTTTATTGTCATTATAAAAAGCATTTTTTGTTGTTATTAAAAAGCATTTTTATTACAGAGACATATTAAAAGGAAAATTGACAAAATACATTTCATGTTATCATTAATCTTTATGAAATCAGCACTAGGTTCAACATTAAGAAGGTAGTTTCATCTGTTTCTAATTATTAACTTTTTAAACATTATTAAAATTAATGAGACTGATGCTTTTCTTTTAAAGATGAGTGCAGCATTGTTAAATTTATAGCTGTGGAAGATGTGAGTTCAAAGAAATGAAATTTACAAGAGGGTCTTTAATATCCCCAGGTATTTGAGTTAGCATATTTATGAGCTTAAGTCTCATCAACACTAAGACATGAAAAGCTTAAAATGCAAAACACAAACAAAGAAAATAAATAGCTAAAAATAATGAGAGGAACACCTATTATAGTAGAAAAATGAAGTGAGAGAGACAACATTGAAATTAGGACAAAACACAAAGTCATAGCATGATATAAATAAAAAATAGTGCATAAACTCCTTGTATAAAAAGGAAAAAAAAAATGAAAAAAAAAAGAATATGTTATGAGCTCAGAATTTCTCCTTACATAAGAGCTGCCTTATTTGCTTTTTCTATGGATATTTTAAAGAAATAAAAAGGATGCCTATCACCATATATAATCAATTATTTTTTTATATAGACAATGCAAATTTAGCATTCATGGTATCATGTAATTTGCTTTCTGTGGACACACACACACACACACACACACACACACACACCCCCCTATATATATTTTTATTATGTTGCGGTAGCCATGATTCTAGATTTTCTATAAAACACAATTTATCTGCTGGTACAGAGTTGGAGAGATCCAAGCAACTTCCCAATCCAGCAAGGTATTTAAATACCCACTTAAACTTGAAGTATTCCCACCAAAGACAAGGCTTAATTGCATGATCAAAATTAAGTGTGATTCTCCTCTTTCCTGAATTGGTGCCTAAGTCACAGAATGACCTTTCAACCACTTTTTGTCTTCTACCACTAAATAGTTCTTTGAAGCAGTATTTCTACCCAGCTTTTCACAACCACATCACACTCTTACCCAATCTTCATTTTATTTGGGTTTTTTTTTCTTAATGTGCTGGGCTTTAAGTGCACTCAGGGGTCACATCCCCACAAGAGTGCACATGCATTTCCCTGGGGACAAATAGCAGCAGCACATATTTGTGCTACCACTAGTTGTTCCTGGAGAATGCCCCTGCAGACAAGCTCTGGCACATGGAAAATTGTCCCAGGTGGGGTATGGGAGGCTTGGGGCAGCATCTGGATTAGCCCCAGCAGCCTAACCTGGGATCCTGGGGGTCTCCTGGGGCTGCAGTGGCAGCAGTCCAGGTGAGTAGAACCTGGATGGCAGCTGGAGTGTAGCTCTGGCCAGCCAGACTCTAGTTTTGAGTGGTACATGCTTCAGCTACGTGTGCCACACCACTTTTTTTTTTTCTCCACACTTGTTTTAGATACATACCTGGCTTTCCTGGTGTCTAATTTTGACACCACACTGCAAATATGTAGTGCAGAAAACCAATTCACATGCTCCATGTGCATTTTGCAGTGCCTCAAAAGCCTATGAGGTGTTGCACAGGCACATTTCCACCCACTGCTTCATTGCTAGTTAGAGAAGATCTGTAAGAAGAGTAGGAGCATGTGTTCCGGTCTGTAGCCTAGACACCTCCATGCTGGGTGCCTTATTAACAGCCCAGAAGTCACAAATTCAAGGCCACAGTAGAAGCACTCATATTGCAACATTCAACTAATCTGAGTTCTGCTAAATACCATGCCACATGAAAAAAGAAAGGAACTGGACACCTATTGCATTAGGTACCCAGATGGTACTCTTCCCTGTGTGTCCTCTTGTGCTTTCAGTTGCTGAATGGCCCCCAGGACATCAATTGTTTTACTTACACTCAGAATTTAATAGCTGTGTGGAGTTCAAGTGATTTTAATGGATCACAAACTGGAAAAAAAAAAAAGTATTTGATCACATAGAACAGTTTGCAAGATTGCAGCCATAGTCAGCATCTTACCATGCAGGGTGGGGGTGGGAACCTTTCTCCTGAAAAGCTGTGGGAACAGAAAGAACCCACATCTGCTATTGCTGTTGTTGTTACATTTTTAATGAACTAAGATTGATCTACTCTACATGAAAATGCTCACGCTCTCTACTGTGTCTCTTCTTTTAAAATCTCATAAAAGAGTTTGTAGTTAGGATAAGTATGAAAAACTCAGCTATACAGATCCATAGCCAAGCTGTCTCACATAGAATGGAATGGGAGGACATACCTTGGTCACCATGGAAACCCATGGACTACAGTAGTAAGTAATTTTTCTCCAAAACTGATCATCAATAATCCCTTTTTCCATAGTCTGAGACCTTTTTCCTTTAACTTTGGAATGAGGTGAGGTTTAAGCCCCAGAATCAAATTTGAAACTCAATCTGCATTTGACATATACATATTTAAGGTGTATTTACCATACTTTCTCATATACAACACACCCCAAAATAAGATACACCTGACTTTTGAAGGGCAAAATTAAGAAAAAAAATTGTTCCTTGTAGTAACTGGATGCATCTACATGAGACACTAAAACCATTTACACTCATACTCCAGGAGTGGGGGTGGGGAAAGGGGTGCTTTAATTAGAGAGGGGCTGAGAACTGCTCTAATTAAAGCACCCAGAACGTCATGTGTATCAGCGTCCCTGCACTGCAAAATGGCAATAAGGGTACTTTAACTAAAGCTAGTCGAATAAGCTTTAGTTACAGAGCCTCCGCTGCCATTTTTCAGTGCAGAGGTGCATTTCTGACACTGGAATCTGCTGGAGCACAGTAATTACCACACTCCAGCGTACTTGATTAATCAAGTCTGCTCTGAAGCACTGTAATTACAGCATGTTAGAGCAGCCTCACTGCATATGTATAGGTGTCCTAAATATGCAGTAGACTAATTCTACTACACATTTAACATAATGGCAAAAGGCATACTAATGCGTTAATGCACAGTAGAATTAGCCTACTGTGCATTAGCATCACTAAAAGTCTTTCATTGGTGCTATTGCATGGTAGTGCTGGCTGCTTCACATTGAATTAGTACCTGTTATTATAGTTACTAAACTTAATATACAGTAATGAAGGTGCATCAATGCACATGTACACATGCCCACTGGGTAGCATTAGTTAGGGAGTCTAGCCTGCTCATTTTCTGGTCCCTGTGGATTGTTTGTAAACTCTACTTTTGCTTCCCTTAGGCTGAAGCAGCAGAAACTTCTGTTACCATATTTCCTGGCATGTAGCACATATTTCACTTTCAGGAAGCTTTTTGGGGCAAAAAGGTATATGTTGTATGTGAATAAATATGACATATTAATTTAAAATGTATGGTAACATATATCTCAAAATTACAAAGGACCTCAAACACTGTGAGTGCATCAACATGTGCAATTATTGTGCCTGAATAGACTCTGACATGGTTTGCATCAGAGTTTATTGCTCCCAAATCAGTGTTTACACATGCACCCAGGACTGCAGCATGTTTAATTAATGTGGTGCTACCCTGACTGGCAGTGAGCCCTGGGGGTCAGCCTGCCACCCAGAGCTGCTCTGTCACAAGTCAACATGCTGCCAGAGAGGCTGGTTGGGGCAGAAGGATTTTACACTGCAGGGATGGCTGGTAGGCAGTCCTGACACTTTAGCACCCTCAGGCCCCAGCCAGACCCAGTCACCATCTGCACATGCTTTGTGGAGGAGTAAATAACTCTGCTGTAGGATAGTGCTTGTGTTGGGCAGTACTAACCTATGGCAAAGTTAATTAGTTTACTTAGGTCTAATAGCTGTGCACATGTAGATAATAACACTTTACTGTATAGCTAATTAGGCCACTCCACAGTAAGCATCTCATATAGATGCCCCCTTTATGACCTATATTTATATAGTTGAGTTCTAGTATAACAGAAGAACTCTGAGGAATATTACAGCAACCCACTGACTTACAGCACAATGAACAATTAGTGTGGGAAGTGTAATGTTTCACCCCTACCTTTTATAAAGATAGCTCTTGTCATAAAAGAAAGCTTGCATGCTCTACCAATATCTTAGGCACACCAAAACTACACCAAAATTATGCTAGTTAAAAGCGGGGGGGGAAATACCTGGAGAATTTTACCATCCTTCTTAAGCATGGCCGATTTAGGATGTAAACATTTCCTCAGTAAGATCCATACATATTAAATCATACATCATCAAATACTTTACCTTGAAATGCTAAAAATGGCATCACTTCTATCATCTTTTAAACCTATTGTCCCAGAATCTAATTGTTTTACTCCTGAAGTTCAGATCATTGATCCATTCATCATATTTAGGTACTCATCAAAACTAAAAAGTCATTACATTTCAAAAACAATTTTAAAATTAAATAGGGCTGTGCGAAATTTTGCTGGCTGTTTTGTTTCAATGCTATTTTGATTTGTTTCAAGCTTGAAACAGTGAAATCAAAATGAAACAAAGGGCTTTGAAACAGCCTCAAAATGAAATGAGGGCAGTCAAAATGTTTCAAAACTTTTAAAACATTTCAAGTTTTGAAGCTGAACCTGGACTTGCCTGCAGGGAAGCAGAAAATAAGGAGAGGGAGGGAGGACAGAGGGGAAGGACTTTTCTGATATTGACTGTAACTGTTTAGCTGCCTAAGATGTTGCTGGTGCTACTGTGCTGCTTACCAAGTTATTACCTGTTGTCATTTAAAGAGGTGGACCTGACTGAGCCTGTAGGGGAGGAGGAGACCTCACTGGGGTACACTACCATGTTGTGTAGAGGCCCCAGCACCAGTGGTGCACCTTAACACACAGTGAATTCCATGGGCAGATCTAGGATTTTGGAAGAAGCTAAAACCAGTTCTCAGAGCTGTGAAATAGGAGGAGAGAGACTAGCAGTAGCTAACACACAGCAAAACTGTGGAAGAAAGGGTAGCTTGATTAGTGGCATATCGATACCATTTAAAAAGAGAGATGATTATTAACAGATGTGGAGTAAAGAACAATCAAAAGTAATTAGGTGGATTTTAGTGAGCTATGAAATCAATTGATATCCCCAGCTATGTGTGAATAGAAATACCACTGCTGCTGTTAGGCAGTTGGTTTCAAACTTTGGGTGGAAGAGGAGTCAAAATGAGTTACCACAGAACCACTCCACTCCCTTCCCACCAGATCTTCCCCTGATGGACTCCAGTCCTCCTCCTATGTGGATAATAGATATAGATCTTACTGAGGAAGTGTTTACATCTTAAATCCAGTATGCTTAGGAAGGGTGGTAAAATTCTCCAGGTATTTTTTTTCCCTTTTAATAGCAAATTTTTGGTGTAGTTTTGGTGTGCCTCAGGTAATAGTAGAGCATGAAAGTTTTCTTTTATGACAAGAAATATCTTTATAAAGGTAGTGAGAACTATTTTTATAACCACTTCACTCACTCCGCACCAGATCTTCCCCTGCTGGACTCCATTCCTCCTCCTATGTAGATGCTGGAGGGAAGAGAAGGAAAAGAAGCAAAAACTATCCGACAGCATCTTTATGCTTCTAGTCAGAGCAGAAAAGTCAGCCAACATAACACAAAAAATGTGTAAAAGAGCTGGAAATAAAACCCCAAATTTGAAATCTTGTTCCAACGACAATGTGAAAGAGAAGGAAGAATGGCCTAGTGCTTATCTTTACAGTACATAAAAGAATACTTTTTCTATGTAGTAATATTATTCATTATATAAACAACATCTTATAGTTCCTTATTCTTTCTTTCTTTATATTTTATATACTCTATACATTTTTTTTACAATAAACAAGTATCTTGTTTTTCTAGATCCAAAAACTTCTGTTAAAGGAACTGGAAATTCTAAACAATCCATTATCAAAATATTCCTGCCACAGACTAAACTTTTAATATTTCAAAGTAACCAAATACCACACATGCTATTCACCAGAAGATACAAATATTCATATATTTTTATATACCCTGAGATATACTGGTAGCAAATTATTTTATCTTCATAATAATAGCATTGCATGTGATAAAGTAATTTGCTGCTTACAAAAGTTTATGCATCTCTGATTTAGTTAGTCTATAATGTACAACTCTACCCTGATTTCTGCTTGACATCACTCTAACTCTGTCTGTGGAATGTCTATGCTTCACAATGAGCTTATATGATGTGCTGAAAGTTGTTTTTTTAAATTTCAATATACATTTTTTTCTAATAGCCAACATTTAAATTAAAGATATCAAAGTTAATGTTAATTTCTTCCATTTCTGAGATGAAGAATTCCATGAATTACTGATGATTTAAAGGCCAGGAGCCAGGGTTTAAACTCCCTTTTTATCTTAATCACAGTACACAGCTGAGCTGTTACCATCCAGCTGTACCTTAGCAGGCACCCTGAAGAAATAAAAGGGTACAATATCTGTAAAATAACTTATTTTACTCTTCTACACAAATCTAATAAGGATTCATACTGAGGAACCATTCATTTAAGTAATTTTACAGCCAGTAACTTCTACAGACTTCTGACTAGTCAAGGCTGAAAGAATCTCAGAGATGAAACTAAATAAAGGCAGGTTTACTGGCTTTGGTAGATAGTCACTCTGGGGAAAGAAGTTGGAGGACATATTACTCCAGGAAATGTTTAATTTGGGTTTTAAAGTCAAAGAAGGCTCAACTGATGGAATTCAAAATCAAATTAAACTTTTAAAATGATGTTTGCATATCAGATTTGAAATGTGATAATGAGAACCTTGAGGTTGGAGGATGCTAATTTTCCTGCATGCTAATTTTCTCTCATTATTGGAAGACTTGTGGAATTTACGCTTAAAAAAAATCCTCCCAAATGACATGTCTGCATGTTCAATTAATGCAACTGAATTTACTCCAGAGCAGTTTTCACCAGACTAAACGCATCTGGGTGCAGTGTCTGCATGTGTGCTCAGTGATGGGAACAATTTGAGCCCAGGTGAAGCAGGTTAGGCCAGGAGATATTCCTGACCTGCACTGGCCTACTGCTGCAGCCAGGGGGATCGCCAGACTTCAGCTAAAGCAGGGGTGGGCAAAATATGGTTGGCGGGCTGGATCCAACTCACCAGGCAATTCCTTCTGGCCTGCAGGGCCTCTCCATAAGCCTTCTATAAGCCCTAGCCCTCAGTGCACTTCTGTAAGCCAGCACATCCATGCAGGAGGTGCAGCTCCAGTTGCTAAGCAACCAACCCCCACCCCAGCCTGGCCTGACCCACCCCAGCTACAAGGTGATAAAAACAAGAAGCCTCTGTCTGGCAGAGCTTTGAGCTGGCCACCTCAAGGCTGTTTCCAGCTCTCCCTGCCTGCAGATGTGGGAATTCAGGCACTCTCTGAACAGCTCTTCCTCCACCCCCTACAGTAGGGCACCTGGGTGGGTGCCCCCAAACCCCAGCCCCCCAGTGTAACCTCAAAAACATGCATGCTGTGGACAGTTTGCAACATACATGAAACTTTAATTCCTTCCCCAAAAACAGACCCCTCTACTTCCCTCCCTCCCTAACCAAGACCCCCTTCCTTTCCTCCCTTCCCAAAAAAAGACTCCCCTGCACACCACACTCCCATTGCATGAAACTATGTGAAGGGTCCCTTTCCAACTGCCAAGGGGAATAGGATATTAACCCTGCCAAGGGGAACTGCCTAGGATATTAGCCCTGGATGGAGGCCTCCATCTCAGATCCAGAAGTCTTGGCAAGTGGTTGTCCAGCCTGTTCAAGCCACTCCCCCTCCTCTTCCATGGGGCCAGGGCCAGCAAGGCCCAAATGGGAAGCTGCCCAGCTCCTGCTCAGGGGATGCATGGAGGCAGGATGAGTGGCAGATGGTGGGTGAAGTGGGGGCTGCCAGGAGGCTAGGATATGGAGCAGGGGCTGGTGGTCCTGCCTGCTGCAGGTGGTGCTGTGTAGCATGAACTAAACTAATGTAGCTGATTTTAACATAGATTGTGATAATAGTGAAATAGTATATTTGTAACCATGTTAATCTCATTGTTCTATCCTATAAGTAACTTGAAAACTCCATTTTGTATTGTCTTGCTTGACACAAGTGAATTAACTTTGTATGCCCTTTTGTGTATGAATGTATGTGATAGGGTGGATGGTGAGAGAATGGCATTGAGACAGGAAATGAAGACTTAACTGTTTTTATAAGCAACAAGGTGCCAAATGTGTAAGTTACCAGTCAGTAAACTAATTAATAGATGGCTGAAGAATCCCTCGGAGGCCGAGGGCACAAAGGAGATAATGAAGAGGAGGAATGCACATATCCTGCCAGATGGGTAGCAAGGACACTTCAAGGCTGAGATACAAACTTTTACAACCAAACTGACCTCGGGCTGAGATAAACAGAAGATGCATGAGAAACAACTGCAAAAACAGAAATTGGGTATGGAAAAACTCCAAAGTGCTGAACAAAGGATGCCAATCCCTATAAAAGTGGACTCTGAAAAATGCCAGGTTGGGTGAGCCTCTATCTCGACTGCTGTTTTCTTTGGAGCACAAATGCACTTGTTCATCCTGCTCCAGCTGTTATCTTCATCTTCTCCTCAATAGGCCTGGGCTGGCCACCCAGTGCCACTATTGAGCAACTGCTGCTGGTAACTATAACACCTGAATGGAATGATTGTTTTGTGTATGTGTATGTCTGTGTGTGATGATGTGTATGATGATTTGTGTATGTCTGTATGAATGCTGTGTTCGAACTTCTCTGTCTGATTCATGTAATCATTAAATGTGACATTTTGCCTTATCTCCCTTTATAGTGTCTCACCCTTGATTTGACTAATTAAAATTATAAGTAACAGCTGCACCTCCTCCCACACCTGCAGGTGACTTCTAGGACTAGGGTCTATGTGATAGGCAGGACAAAAGACACCACCACAGCCAGCACCATAGCAGCATCAGTCATCCTCAATGGCCTCCATTGCCCACCACACTATGGCGGACTACTCCTCCTGGGCTTCCACCTGCCTTTGCCAGTCCTGAGTCTCCTCAAACCACTTCTCACAGATGGTAATCAGTCACTCGAGGAGAACTGTTCAATCCTGACTCCAGCACTGATGGAGATGGCACATGTGGAATGTGCCCGCAGAGGGTGGCAGCATCCTTGGGGGTCCATCTCCTCTGGCAGCAGGTGGATCTCCTTGACATCCAGTAACTGTTTCTGAAAATCAGCTCTTTGTGGAGCTGTTTGTGAGAGTATGCAACATTTCAGAGATAATATGCAGTGTATGGAGGGACTGCACCGCCCACCCTTAGTTCAGGGGTCGTGTGTGCACAGGTGCCCAGGTCATGTGCTAAGTTACCCAGGTAGGTCCTTCCACAGGACCTGTAGCTGCTGGATGAGTCATTCCTTCCCACTTCTACAGCTGGGGCAGGCAGGCTGCTTGCTGAAGGCAGCCTCTCTTCTACTTATCATATCCAGGCTGAGCCACAGCTATCCCCTGCCAACAGCTGCTGCAGTGGCTCCAAAACAACTCCCCCTCTTCTCTCCCTACATGCTAGGCACTTTGCTTCCATGCCACCAGGCCTACAGGTTCTGGGAATGAGGGGCTCCCACCCAGCTGGGATGTAGACCTGGTAATGCTCCCTTCTCCCCCCAGCAGGCCTGTCAGAGTGGTGCCCCAAGCCAAGGCACCTGCCACACATGGGATGTTCCCCAAGCATGCCCCCAGTCATAGTCACCTGGGTGCACTGTAATAAGCTGTTTGAGCACACTGAGGAGTGCCTAACCCACTACACCCTGCTGATGATGATTATGATGGTACCCTGGGTCCAGGTGAGAACATAGCATGGGGCCCTAAGCTTTGAGGGAGCCCCAGGCAATCTGGCAGTTCTCTGCAATGCAAGCTGCCTGGAGGGGTACCTCTCCCTGGCCCCTGTGACAAAGGAGGAGATTGCCACTGCCATCAATGAGTTTCTCCATGTGTGATGGGCCCCTATCTGCCTAGCTAGGAGTCTGTGGGGTGCTCAATAACATTCCTGAACTGCTTCTTACTTCCCTGCATGTTGGGGGAGGAGCGGGGGGGGTGGAAACTTTGGCTGACAGGCAGGGGAGCTTGGCCAGGCAGAGTGAGAAGGGGAGAGTAAGAGAGGGCCTCCCACCCTTCTATGTAAGGTCCCTCACTCTAGGCCCAGGAGTGGGTAGGTGATCTGACCTTAGCATGGGTGTCTTCAGAACCCACTCCCACTGTGGCCCTCCTCCCTGTGTGGAGCTTATCAGATGGGTGTGTCAGATGCTCTCAGAGTTCAAATGATGCAGATGGTGTCCCTGGCTGCAGAGATGAGGGCTGGTTGGCTGATGCATCCTGGGGCAGGGAGGCTCAGTGTGTGGCTACTCATGCAGTGGCTCCTTCTGGTGATGAGCCGGAGCTGACATGTGCAGGGGGCATCCTCACCCTGCCCTCATTGGAGGTGGCCTGCTGCCAGAGTAGGCAGGGCTGGTGGTGGTCAAAGCTGCTGGGTGATGCTGAGGGTGGAGAGCATGCTGGAACCTGGTGTGGGAGCCTCAAGGTATCCTCCCCTGGACAGTCCTCCTGGCCCACAGCCACTGGCTCGGACTTCAGCAGCCTGCCTGTACTGCAAAACACATGCCAGGCCTTGCCAGGTTCTGCAGGAAGGGTATGCGTTTTCAGGTGGTTCTGAACCACATGTTGTGGCCCCAGACATGGACCCACTGTGCCCTCAGGGCCTTGGCTTTGACCTGTCACTGCTGCCCAGACTGCTTGTGTCCATGCTACTATATCCACTGGATTATGTCCTTGTAGATATGGGCATTGGCCCTTATCACATAGCCAAACTGCTGCTGGTCCTCAATGTCTCCCCAGATGGACTATGAGATCCACCATCTTTTCCTAGCTCCTGTTGGGTCCCCACCCTGTATGTCAATGGGTGCAGGGCCTGGAATGGCAGCATCTGGCACGGGCCTCAGTGAGTCAGAACTGGGCTCTGAGTGGTGGCGGCAGGTGGCAGGTGCACGTAGTGGTGGGGCACAGTGCCTGAGGGGCTGGCCTGAGCTGCCAGGGAACTTGGTGGGGAAGCCCCAGGGTCCAGGTGGAAGTACCCAGGGACAGGTGTCTGCAGTGGTGAGGCACAGTGCCTGAGGGCAGGCCCATGCTGGCAGGGCCCTCAGCAGTGCAACCCTGGAGTCCAGGGTCAGCTCCAGGCTGACGCAGAGCGGTCAGGTCTGGGCTCCAGGTACCTCCATCAGGCAGTGGAGGAACTGGGTGTGTCACAGGGCTCCCGCAGCTAGCTGCTGCACCACATGGCTTGGGAGCAGGCAGGAGTCTGGCTCCCTGCTGGCTTGGCTCACTGGGCACAATTTGAGCCCGCATCACCATCTACACGAGTGTTTAAGTGTAGTTATTTACTCCAGCGTAGGATAGCACTTGTGTCTTATGGGACTACCCTATTAGTGTACTGCACCCTAATTGTGGCACAGGTGTAGGCAGTGATGCTTTACTGAGGAGCAAATTAGTCTACTCCACACTAAAGTACCTATGTAGAAGAACCCAAAGAAACAGAAAAACATGGAAGCAAAAGTTCATGTTGTTTCTATGTATTTTATCCCAGATTAAAATTTTCCCTCCCATGGAGTAGAAAAAATTCCCTCCCATGGCACAGAGTAGTCCAGTGGTTCTCAACCTTTTTGACATAAGTATCCCTTATTAGAATCAAGACACCCCTCAGAAAATGCCAGCTGTTACCTTTCACTTCTTATCAAGCTAAGGAAAAATAATAGAGTAAGTCTTCTGTTGCAAAGAGCTCAGGAAGGCAATAACAGGTCAGAATGTTTTTTGGTACTAAAGGTTTCTATTTGAAATATATGGGTTTATGTTGTGATTCATGTTTGCATACATGTTTGCATACTTAACAGTGCTAATATTGCACAGCACCAATAAAAAAAAAATAATTTTACAGCAACCCTGGGGTCCTGAGCAGGAATCCTAGTTTTCTCTGATTAAAAAAAAATCTTCAATATTCAGATTTAAAAATGTAACCCAAAATCTACATTTTTCCGTGATTAAAATGAAACACCACTATATGTATATCACCACTATATTAGTGGTGTTTCATTTTAAAATCAAGGAAAAGTGTGGATTTGGGTTACTTTTTAAAATCTGTAAATTGGGTTGTTGTTGTTTTTTTTTTAAATCAGAGAACACCAGGTTCCCTGGTTATAAGGCATCCTTGCTGGGAATCATTGGGATTGGCAGCGATCCCTGTAGTACCATGTTACCTTCACATTAAAAATGACCTCCTATCCAAGCCTCATAGTGGATTACAGTGTTCAGTTAAGAGGTGAGGTGAACAAATATCAAGATAGAACAGAAATGGTCTTGCCTTTCAAGAATTCTGAAACCTGATTACTTCTGAATCATCATCAGGTTGCCAGACATAAATGGAGATAAGATCAAAGAAGTAAGACACTCATAAACAGAAAGGAAAAACAGCCAGTTTAAGTAATTAAGTAATATAATGTGAACCAGTACAGTATGGGAAAAACAGTGCCTGATGCTAATCCTTTCTAATCCAACTGCCAAAATCCTTTTCCTTGTTCAGACCTGCCTTCCTTATACCTATGCTTCAACCTTCTCCTCTATGTCTTCCTATGGAACCAATTTGTCCGCCTTTTTTTTTTTTTATATAGAAATGACATGAAACTTTCTGAACTTGTGGAAGCAGGTAAAGATATATTCAGAGCCGCAAGTGGTCCAAAATATATGGAACTAATAACACATATGCTTATCTTTATTGTTAATTCTCATTGTTTTTATTGCTCTGTAAGATTTGTAGGGACAGAACTCAAATTTAATTTTGCTTATATAACGCCTAGCTCTACTGCAAACTAATAAGAAATAGCAACAATTAAAAATTAAAAAAATATATCTGTATAAGAAGAGACACTCTTTTCATAAGGATGTTATCTCCAAAATGTTGGTTGAAAACAAACTGGTTACTTAGAGAATGTAAGACAATTTTGTAAGTACATTCAGGCTTTTACTAGCATACTTGCAAAACCACTTCTCTATATACCATATTTTCCTGAATCCAAGATGTCCCTGAATTTAAGGATCACCGCCCCCCAATAATTAGATTCTATATACGGAAAATTTATTAAATTGTTTTTGGAAACAACAATATAATGAAAAAAATATGGATGTGGATTTTGAGTTCCTTTTTTTAAACCAAAAATTGGGGATTTTTTTTTTTCAGAGAAAACCAGGATCCCTGTTATGGCCCAGACACTGGGTAGGGGCTGGAGCTGGAACCACAGCAGTTATGGGCCCCCTCAATACCTCCATGACAAGATAAGGGTCTTTTTTCCTATTTAAAATATGTGGAAAGAACTAGTGAATAACAAATAAGCATAATATAATGCTTCTATTGCTCTTGGACCTTTTTCAGTTTAACCGTTAGAAAAGCATACAATGGGAAGACTCCAGGGGTAGATTCATCTCTTAAGCAATGTGTATGAAAAGAGAGAAGAATTCGAACTGCAGGCAAGGTAGGATTCATGGTTGAGGGAAAAGAAAAAAAGGTAAATTCAAAACACATAAATTCTACCCAGATATCCAGTCTGGTGCCTCTGTCTTTGGGAAAAGTACCACAAAATTTCTGAATGCCAAAAGGTGGTATTACATTTAGCGAACATAATTTTAATCAAATATGTCTCTCTCTCTAATTGTCAGCCTCATCTATTAATACATATGGAGCTTCCCAGAGAGGTTTATTTAAGACATCTTCTCACTTACACTTATTTTACAATATTGCATTTCACAGAGGCATATTGGTATGTGGAAGAAGAAAATGAGACATTTTTAGTATCCCTTTTCCTGTTTCCAAATATACAATTATTTAAAATTCCCAACTATCATTTTAACTACCAAAAATTAGAGAGCAAGAAGTATACTTAACAAAAAAAGTATGAATGATGAATTTTCAGTTAAAATGCTGACAATGATGAATCCTATTTATTTTGGTTCTTTACACATCTAAGAAGCTCCTTTCAGAAACACGAGTAGGGGATGCTGTGCAAGCACCTCATGTATCATCTTCATAAAATAGGATAGGCAACAGTCTTGAGTCAGGGGAATGCAAACCCTGTACTTATATCAATTCTGAATAATTACTTCTGCTTCCCTATGCTTGTTTTAATATATAGAACATGTTTCTAAAATATATGTAACATATACATAATACACAAGAGTATTTATGTATGAAGAGATTTGCACATTTTAAAAACATTTTCAAAGACAATATTCTGCAAACACCAGTGTATAATTGTGACAGTCTTACTTACAGAAGTAAAATTAATTTCCTGGTTCCGACCAGACACCTAATGTAGGAATGTCTTTACAACATAAAGTTTCTCATACAAAGGTTAAAAATTTAACTGAAAAAATAGAAAAATCAAACATCCTGCCATACTCCTAAGCATTAAGAATCAGAACTATTTAAATATTAAATATTGATTCCCCCACCCCGCCCAATTTTGGTGAAAACCTTGTGAAGGTATAGATGACAAATATTCCTGCAATATTTATGTATAACATGTTACCATAGTTTTCTCTTTTCTCACCTAATGACAGGGCAATCCTCTTCCTTTCTTAATTACAACCTAGATGGGAATGATACACTGGATTTTTTTTTACTGCGTGTACAGCAACTTAACTAGATCAAATTGATGCACATTCATGCTTCTTTGTTTTACTGGGTTAAGATACTTTCCTTGTTAATCATTCCATTCATATAATTCTGTGGCAGTCTGAATTAAATGCTTGGTGTGCTAGGCAGATATCAAATAATTCAATATTGTACTACTCTGCTCTATATTTTGTGATTTTTCTTATGGTGTATTAGGGGATGACTAATGGAAATTACAGGGATCCTGAGACTGGAATAAAACTAACAAAATCACTTGATTCTTGACCTGACCTCCATTATTTTTTCTAGTGCCACTTGAACTTCTGTCAGGCAACATGGCACAAATTATGCTAAGCATGGCACACATTATGCTAAGTGCCAAGACTATGACTGCCATTAACATGAAAAAGATGATGCACCTGAATTTTTCAGTCATATAGATGAACAGATGCATGTTGGCCATCTCAGAAGAAATATATGAATATAGGACTAGAAGGGACTTTCTGGATTTTTTAGTCTATTTCTCAAAGTGTTCTGGATACCCCTGTGGTAGAACTTATCAAACATAAGGTACTCAGGAAGGCAAAACAGAGCAGTTACTTTTTTCTGCTCATTTTTCATATGAAGCAGATTTACCCCAAAGAGTGTCACCTGCTAGCAGTGACTAATGAGAAGGGTAGTTGTGCAGAAAACTGGGATGACCTGCAATGGTAGGAGAACTTCAGGATGAGAAGGGTCATTTTCCTAGATATCTGTGCAGTGCTCACTCCAGAGCTCCAGAACATCTACAAATAAGTTTCCTACATCATAAAGAATCATGTTGCCATCATTATATGGCAGCTTCAACTGCTACCAGTAAATAGCTAATCAGTTTGCTGTTGATAGATTAGTTGACAAGGGTATTGTCATGGAGATTTGTGGTGCTATGAAGAGAATACTGTGCATTGTCTCATGAAGCTTTGAACTGTAAAGGAGGTTGTTGACAGCTTTGCATGGACCAGTATTGGCCACACATGACTATTTATTACCATTTGCACAAGGACCTGCACAATGACTTTTATAAAGAGAAAATGCTATTACACTGTGGTGCTGAAAAATTTTATTGAGCACTAAGACAAATTCACCAGTATTAATGTGGAGTGCTTTGGAAAGATTACTGATGCCAGAATCTTTAAAAATGTAGATTTGCTTACTGTAATGAACAAGGAAATGTTTGTTCCCCAGTTTCAAATCAAGTTATGATCCTTATTGCCATGCTAGGAAACACAATTTACTCTCCACTTCCCTGGCTTAATGACTCCTTCTAATAGTTGTTTAGACAAGAGAAAGGAGCAGTTCAGCATTATGCAGTGTAGCAGCCAAATATTAGGAGATTCACTGCAAGATAGGTAGTAGTGCTTTACAAAAAATACTGAATGTTTCTCATCAATACAAGTCTCATGTCATAAATTACTGGTGTATTTTCCACAACAGCTATGAGTTTAAAGAAGAGATCCTGAAGGATTACTGGAAGCAGGGGCAACTTTCTAAACATAAAGAGAGGGAGAGGGGATCAGATCCAATTTGGTCTTGGAGGCAACTACTGCTAGGTATTCAGAAGTTTTGTCTCAAGGGAATAACTAATTTGTCTTTGGGTACATGCCTAGAAACCCTTAACAGTCAACAGGGAGATCTAGGTGCTAGGGTTAAGTACTCTATACAGATGAGAATAGATTTGAAACTGTAGAGCGCACAGAGGCAGCAGCTGGCAAAAAGATATATATATGCGTGAATGCCTAGAGGCTGCCTTTCTGTTGCCGGATGTTACCCTGAGATTATTCACCAGAAGACACTGAACAAACCATGAAGATATGCATCACTCCAGTATATCAAGTTGATGTTCCCATAGGTAGTACAGGACTAGAAAGGAAATGCTACTTATAAGTTATATGGGCTGCCTCAAGAGACCTCTTTTGTCTTGTAATATATGTGCGACTATAAACCAGTATCTTTGCCTTTTCGTTTCTTTCCTTTTCTTTTCTTTCCTGGGACTCTGGCAGGCATAGCAGCTGAGCTAGTCTATTCCACCCCAGTTCCTCTGTAATGCCAGTGTCTCCCCATACCAGGTCTGGAGAGAATAAATCACCCTGTGGGAGGAAACCAGAGCTCTAGAGTGATATTGTTCTGCGTGCTATCTTGATCCCGGCTTACTTTGCTGAAACTTTGCTGTTTTAGCCATCTCATTCAGCCCAGTTATGGCATGGCTGGTGCCAATTCACCCGAAGGTTTTATTTGTGGCTGCCAGTCTCCGCCATGGGTATCAATCAGTCATGATAACTTGTTAGAGGGATTATAGCTCAAGAGGTCAGGCCTATTTACTCTTGCTCCTGTCTTTAACCTAGGCCCTTTTATGCTGGTTTTGGCTGTTGTGGCAGTAGCCATTGATCTGGGGCTCTAAACCCCAGCCTGGTTTCCCTCTGGGCCCCTTGCCCCCATGTGATCCATATTACTCTTCCCTGGTTTTCAGCTATCAGCTGGACTAAACTTCTTGTGCTCTAACTTTTGGGTCATGGAGAAGCTACACACTCTCCAACTGGGCTCTCCTGATCCTTGAAAAAATGATTGCCCCTTCACTGGCCTTCCAACACCACAGGTGATTAAAACCTCCCTCACAGGGCACTTCAAGGTGCCTGTGACACCTTCAAGCCTTTAAGTTTCCCTTAACAGCCACTCTCATTCCTTTGTTTGTTATTATTCCAATCACAACAGAAAAATGGAGCCCATTAGGATACATACAACACAACAAATAACTTAAAGTAAAAACTGGGTGAACTGAGAACACAGAAAAGAGGCTTCTTCACCTTTGCAGGACAGGGCTCCCCTTACCATAACTCTACAGCAGCCTACCTGGGATCTCTTCATCATTTCCCAGCCAGGACAGAGTGAATCTGTTGGCCTGAGGGTGAGTCTCTTATACCCATAAGTCCCTGTCCTTCTAGCCAGTCTGACCTATCACTTGGTGCAAGCACAGTGGTCCTTCATTAGTCCTTCCATCTTTGTTTGGTTTCATTACACCTGGAGCAGGGCTGTTGGTGACTGCTGATAGTCTTTCTCCTTTTTCCCTCTGACTGTTTGCCTCCAGGGACTTTTCTCTAGTGGCATTATAGTCTGCATTCTTATCCCTTTGGGTCATGAAGACCCTACTCTTAAAAGGCCCTTACAGGTTTTGGTTGTTCCCCACATTTCTTTCAGTAGTAGGGCAAGGGTTCCTGGTTAAAGGCACCTTGTGATCAACATAACATATTCTAAACTATTTCAGCATATTCTGTAAAATGTACCTAAGAAGAATGACCTAGACTCTGCTGTGCTTGTGCTGAAGAGTATAGACTGACACTGGTATCTGACCTAAATCTTTTAAAACTAGCACAGCTATCTTTACACTGTACTACAGTCTATAGAATTATCCTTTGCTTTAACATCAGGGCTAGGGACAGACATTATGCATAAACCAGTTTAAGTGATCAGAAACTGGTTTAAACCTGTAACAGAACAGATGTTCAGTGCACATAAAACTGTTTGAAAATGGCTTAACCAGTTTGAGATAAACCTGGTTGAATATAAGATCAGACATAACTGATTTGGCTCAAACCGGTTTATGCACTGTCTGTCCCAGACTCCTTGCTGGTTTAAGTTAAATCAGAGTCCCCCAGCATCCTGGCATGCTCTCTGAGCTGGGAGGGACTCTCTGCTCCACATCAGGGCGGGCTCCTCCCCTCTGCTCCCTGGCTGGAGCTTGGCACAGACTTGCAGGCAGAGCAGGGTCTTCTGGATTCCCCATGCCCTCCTAGTCCCCTCTCCCCACCAATCCCTGCTTGAGTAGAGATCCCTCCCTCTTCCCTGCCACAGCAGGGACTATAGCCAGCATGTGGTATGCTAGCTAATGCTGAGAGGTATATGTGCGTGTGTCTCTCTCCATTTTCACTAAGATAGGCAGACAGAACAGTGACCACTTAGGGCGTTTGGAGCTAATCAACAGGTCAGCCAATAAGCTGTTTAAGAAGTTTGATGTAATGTGGAGCGAGGCTATTGTTTTGCTAATTGGGTGATAAAGACTGTTGTCAGCCCTCCCACCGCTGACTTGCTCACCTGTCAGTTTGCTGCAGATGGTATGAGAAAGCAGGGAGAGAGATTGAAAAGCTCTATATCATCAACAGATGTATGCACAGCACACCTCTCCTTGCATCAGAGTGCTAGCCCGGGGCTGGCAACACTCCCACCCCTTGAGCAGCCAACAGGGAAAAGCCTGTGACCGTGCAGGCAGACCTCCTTAATGACAGAGTCTTTCCAGGGCCTGGCCATGCCCACCTTAGCTCAGCTCCCTGGAGAAGGGAAGAGAGGGCTGCTCTAGTGCCCCCGGGCTTCTAGCTTGAGCCACTGAAGGCATGTGCCTGAATTTCCTGAGTCCAGAGAGAATGCTTGTTCAGTTTCAAACCAGTTCAGCCTAGTCAAATTAGTCCAACCTGTAAAGATTGAATCAATTCAGGCTTTTTGAATGTCTGTCCCTAGCCCAGGGGCTACCTGCTTGTTCAAAGTAGGTGCAGGTTGTTATTCACTTGAAAGGGCAACAGTTAAAGACCTTGTCCTTGCAAATAATTGGGACCTTGACAGTGGTTCGTCTTGGGCCAGGCCAAACTTATTCAGTGCAAAACCCATTTTATTTACTCTTTTCCAACACTGGAGGATTTTTAGCTCTATTTAGTTGAAGGATTGTGTTCCTTTGTTTTTTGCCATTACTGACATCATCAACTGGAATTTTATGCCTTTTGCAAAATTATGTGTGTTCGGGTGTCTATAGCTCTCATTATTCTCTCTTTTTTTTTTTTTTTTTTTTCCTTTTTCAGGTAATAAAATCTATGTCATTATAGAGTGCTGTTATAATTTAGAAAGAAAATAAACTAATTCCTAGTCCACATCTTCTCAAATATGTAAACAAACTTCCATGAGTTTGTACTATTCTCAGGTTTAGGAAGGAGTTGCCATTTAAAGAAAAAAAAGCCTAGAAAAAAAGAAGTCATCTGTATTTCCCAGTAATTGTGGCTATCTCCTGGAATGTGGGAAACTAAAATTTAGAACCTGCTGTGAGTGAGGCAATCTAGGAAACACTTGAACCTGGCTCTTCTACATCAGGATATAAGACCTACAACAAAGATACTGGTTAGTAAGTTAGTTAGTTAATCAGTTTCTTCACCCTGTTTTTTTCTATGAAAAAATATTAAAAGTCTCAATTTCATCTTCTTTCTGAAATCTGAGGAATTTTCACGAACCATTTCCCATCCAACTCTGTTCTGTAACCTGAATTCTGCATCAAAATCTTTCATATTATAGCTGGCTAAAAACCAATGTTTCTTATTAGCCAGAAATGTATGTATTTTTCAAATTTGTTCTTGCACTTATTGAACTGGAACCAAGATTCTTCAAAATGGCCTGCAAACAGTAAACACACAAATCATCACATTAATGGAACTTCAATTCCAAGGCAGGTTTTCCAGTTGGGTCTTTCAATGACTGGATACCTCATTGCTTCTAGCATCCCTGGCCCTTGAGTGGATGTGCTATGAAACTAGGGTATATTCCTATAGATATCTGCCTTGAAAATGGCTAAAGTGTTGGGCTTAAAAAGGCTTTTCCAGTTAAATTGTTTTTACCAGAAAACTTCCAGCCAGCTCTGTTCCAGATAGGTCTTTTTAAACATAATATATTTATAATAAATCTTCTCTGAAATAAATGACATAGATAAGTTGAAGAGACCTATAACCATGATATTTTGACCAGACTGGGTGTTTGACTTACAGTAGATATCAAAGTACCTAGCATCTTGCTGATATATGGCATGGCACAAACATATGGCATACATACATGGGACACAACAAATGTAAAAGCAAAGACCAATAAGAAAGGAGTGGCTTGTACTTCAAGACCACTGGATCACATAATCCACTCATTTTGCCTTCAAAACTTGTCAATACATTATATTGCTTCATTGTTCTTCTCAGCAAATCTACTTCTGTGTTCATGATCTATTATGAAGCAGTGACTGGGAAAGAAGCCAGGCATCAGCATCCAGCAGTGTTCTTTAGAGGAGAATCAGTAGGAAATTTTATGAGATAAATGTACTTACATATTTCATACTGAGGCAAAATTCTGTAGCCTAGGAGGCACGGTTTTATTTATTTTTTAACAACGATGCTTACCCTTGCTCTACATGTAACTCTCAGTGGTATACTTTGTTTGCACCAGCAAACATCAATGAGATAGTGTAGGTGTCTGCATATTTACTTTATAAATGTCATCAACAAAACAGTAGGCTGAACCATTTTTCCCCCTATCTACACTGTGGAAAAATCCTGAAAATAACTACCTGTTGTTTTCAGTTGCATATCTGCATATACAATATTTCTTCTCAGCCCCCCTCCCCCATTTTTGTTATTCAAATACAGCTACGTAATTGGGAAACAGAGTTTAATTCTTAAAAGAATCATAGATGAGTCTTTCCTCATGGCCTGAATCTTGAGGGTTTAATTGGTTGCACAGAGGAAAACATTTAGACATCTATAACTTCTTTATTTTAGATGTGGTTGGGTAATTAAGAAGGGCATTTTTTAATGCAAACATACATACACAGTAGTATATCAATATATCATATAGAATTGTTTTCAGTTTAACTGTTTCATCAGCAGGGATCCTGGTTTACTCTGATAAAAAAAATCCTCAATTTTCAGATATAAAAAAGTATAAGAAAAAAAAATTTGGAGTTACTTTTTAATATCTGAAAACTGCTTTTTTGGTGTTTTTTTTTTAAATCAGAGAAAACCAGGATCCCTGTTCATTGGGTATAAAACCAATGCAATAATGAAGTCATTTGCATTTCTCTGATGGTGGCCTTGAGTCTAAGATGTACTGACCAAGCTCAGATGCAGCTAGTGGAATATCTAGGGCTAAACACAGAAGCAATGGAGTATCCATGTGCAACAAATGTCATGGTTGATGAGTAAATTGAAGGACGGTCATATTTCAGGCCAGACCTTATAAAGGATGACACCAGGGCCTCAGTAGTGCAAGCCAAGGGGAAGCTGCTGTCTCATTCTCCAGTCTCAGCATGATCTATTTGCTACAGTTCTGCAACTCTCATTGCTAATGAACACAGCAGGATTTAACTCTAAGTTCTGTCACTATTCTTACGTCTGCAGAAAATCAGACACAATAAAGATCTTCCTACATTCTGCCTATAACTCATATACTTCCTCCGAGTTGAAGGGGAGGAAATCGTTTCTACTGATACATAAAATAAATTCACCACCAATTCTCTCTTACTGTTGTAAGACCATATGGCCTTAGGAAATCAGAAAATCTATCCTGCAGCTTCCTCTTGCATTCAGATTGCCCTAACTCCAGAAATAAAGGATCACTTTCCTTTTGGCATATGACAAGATAAACAGTATTATATACGACACAAAATAAAGTATTATATATGATGCAAACTGCATGTCTCTACTGTTAACCAAGTTTTTCATTACCACTCTTCAATGTTTATCGGAGCTTGGTGGATATTTGACGTCCAACTTCTTTCAGGACTTTCATGACATGATTTGCTGTGGACTGCTCAAAATTGTTGAAATAATTGTTCATTTGTCTGTTTGGCGTGATTTTAATTTTTCCTAACTTAAAAAGTGTGTGTTTACTTTTCTTTTTCCTTTGCCGAGAATTTGCATTGAAATGTAAATATTATACATACAGCAACGTTCTGTGTCACTGAAGTACTACGTCATTCTAATTTTTGGTATAGTTTGGATGAAAATTTATAATCTGCTTGAAGGTAATTTAAGCATGAAAATAAAAATAATATAGTAAGCCTAGTTTATTCATGAAAGTCTGGTGTGTGGATTTTTCTGCACATCTAGTTTTGTGTTGCTTTATAACTAGAGAAACAACAACAAAAACAAAACAAAACCAACCAACCAAAAATCCTTGACTCAACTACTTGAACATGCTCAAAATAAATATTAACATTTTTATATGACTGGGAAATTACTCACAGAAGGAAGGAACAGGCTGAAAGTAATGAAGCTTTTCCTCCCAACTCAAAATAATTAGACCATCATGAACAGCTCATAGACAGGTACAATCTAGGTTAGGAAAGATGCTTGAAGGAGTCATTTTTATCATGTCTTGCCCTAAATGCTTTGCTCCTTTGGGTTAAAATTTTTTTTTCAAGTAGTTTTTTAATTCCCTTTAATTATCTGCTGTCACAGACTCCAAAAAAAACCTCTTGTTGGAACCTCAGCCCAACTTGCTGAAACAGTCATGGTTATTGGTCCAAAGATCTGTACTCCATGTCTCAATCTAGTTATACCATGATTCAATGTAAAAGGAAACAACTAAAAATTTTCAACAAAACCATTCCCCTTCCAACAACCAACCAACATTTTTTTCTTTTTATTGCAGGTGCTTTAATTTCTGCAATGGGTGCATGTTTTTTCTCAAGCCAACCACTCTCTCTCCAATCTCTCAGTTATAATCCTCAAAGGGAATTTACAAAACACATAGATGAGCTTACAAATTTCACATCATAAATTGACTGGATACAAAAAAATCATGGACTAAAATATAGACATTGAATTTATGGCACATTATAACCTGCCTGACATCTGGTAATATCTCTACATTTTACCACCTACATTCTAAAACCAGGTCAACATTCCCCCCTTCCCCTCCACCCCTCACCTACCTGTCTCACACCTTTAACTCACATCATCTCTGCTCTTCCCTGCCACGTTTGCATTTCCATAGAACTGCATTTTGCATGTTGACTTAAGCTTCTATTCCACCCAGGAAAGCATACAAACACCAGCAGACTCTCCCTATGCCTGAAGAAGGGTGTTTGTACCTGAAAGCTTGTAAAGAACAATTTTGCCTCCTATTTAGTTTGATCTAATAGAAGATACCACATTTAGCCAAAAACCTTGTCTGTTAATTTCTCCTGGTCATGTATCTGCCATAACTTCCCATAGTCATATAGTTATTTGTCTGATTAACCATACATAGCATGGTTGATACAATATCATTACACTTTTCTTTTTGCCCAGTGAACTATATAACTATACAATATTGTTGATGATATCTCTTATTTGTAAAAGAGAAATATCGTAGTGATATGAACCAAGAGTAAGTCATTGAAAGGAGAAAAAAAAAGTCCCATAAATGAAAAAAATATATATATATACAAGCTAGTATATCACCGCTTAATCAGAAACCTATGCAGTGACAAGACTACACGTACCCCTGACTGTCCATTTGGTACTTGCCTTAGCAGTGGTGCATGGTTATTTTTAGACACTATGTCAGAATAGTGAAGACCTATGGTGATGTAGCTCATTGCTAGAGCAATGTAGCACTGGTGTCACAGTTTGTGGCCAATATACGTTATATCACCATTGCAATGAATTATGTCACCATAACTCTTTGCTACAGTGATGTAGTATCTCATGTAGATATGCCCACTATGCCTATAGTTCTGACTATAATGTGTTGCTATTAACATTTTAGTTATTTTAGAAGGATCTAGCATTATGTGGCATTAAATAGTATACAATCAGGAATCATAACCCTAGAAATGATACAGTCTTTCTGATAATATACAATAGGGTACTAGCTGTCAAATACTTTTTTTTTAATACTTAATTTATTAGCTCCACTGTGTGCTCCACCAGGAATAGGGCATCCAGAGGGGAGTATAACAGTTCAATACTGACATTTAAACTCTCCATCAGCGTTTGTTGTTGTTGTGTCCATATTTTTGTGAAATGCATCCCTCATCTGAAAGAAAAATGTAATGGCCACAATAATTCTCATGGTGAATCTGATTCACCCTTATCACTGGCCCAGAAATACGTTCCTAGACAAAATAGGGAATAAGACACATCCTATAGTGAAGGTTTTCCATAGAGTTACAGTTGAAGATGACATATTTTCCACAGAAACACACATCCATCACTGAAATTACTTTTATTTTTTTAAATCACAAGTTTTGGCAGGACTGAAAGCAATGGGGTGATGAAAATTAATAAAAAACAAGAGACATAAAGAAAAACAAAGGTCCTGACCCCTCCTGTTATATTTCCCCAGATGGGATCTATTATTCCTTGAATGATCCTAGCATTTCTAACTCAGCATCCTTGAACAAGAGTTAGTTTTGCCCACTTATTCTTTAGGCAGAACAGTACTTTTAAGATCTATTCTGAATTTGTTTTTCTTTCATTTCTACTTATGGTCAATGATCCTGTCAGCTGAAATCAGCTGGAAATAGTTACTGGGGCTGCTATTATCCACTCCATTTAACATTGTGAGTATTTTAATGTGGTCTTACTCTTTTTCAAGCCATCTTACCTATTTAAGAGTATATAGAGGTCATTTTTAAAATCTTTATAATCACCATTTGCAGTGAGTTAATGTCCCTGTGATATTCTTATTCTGTGAATAGGGACTACTATGAATACTGTTGTATGGTTCATTGTGCAAAAAAGGTAAAAGTGCAAAGATATTGTAGTAACCACTTTACATGTTTAATCAGGAAAATGTCTGACAAATAAGAAAAAAATAAGGCACCCTTACAAAAGAAAATAAATTTGTGTTGCTTGTTGGAAGGGGAATTAACAGTCATGGTCTAACTAGAAACATATAGCCTGGAAACATAAACCATTTTGGAGATAATGGCTTCATCAAAATACTCAGAAAAAGGCAAAGTATTTTAAGCTGAAGCTCTTTCCCCTTCCTTTTGCAGATAACAGGTATGTAACATTTGGACCTCAAAGACAAAATGACAGAGCAAATGGACTGCTATTTATAAAGATTAAGAAGGAAAAAATGAAAAGGCAAAATCTAGGAGATCTGAAAGAAAATTAAAAGGAACTGAAGCTCTATAACTCTCAGGGATTTTCTTTTTCCAATGAAGAATAATTATATAGTGAGAAACAGATTCATGGGAGAAGAGTGAGAACAGTTTGGTCAATGTCAACAGCTTATTAAGTCTTGTGAACAGTTCAAAGAGGATCAAATGTCAGCTATAATCATCAACAAGAAGGGATGAATGGAGTACATAATAATTCATTAGCATTGGAACAATTCAGGATTAAGTGGAAAGGTTTGTAGCTGTTGAAAGGAGAGTAGTCATAAAATCTTGGCCCTATTGAAGACCATGTGTGTTTTGCCATTCACTTCACTAGAGCCACAATTTTGCTTTTGCTGTCTGCTGCCCATATGCCAACAAGGTAGCTGATGAAAAGGTGCAGAATTTGTCATAGTTGCTTGAAGAAAAATGGAGTTTTAGCAGGATTGCATAGGACTTGAAATCACAGGTTGTCAGATCTTGCCATCAATAGAGGGAGGTTTGCATTCTGTATAATCTTATAACAAGAGGCAAATTAACAGGGGAGTCAGCTAGTTGTGGGGGAGGCTTTGGGTCCAGGGAAAAAAGTTGCTAGTGGTGACTGTTCCCAATGTACACTTTCTATCTCCATCCCTGCCTCATGCACACGTATGTGAACACCAGGAATCCTGGTTTTCTCTGATAAAAAACAATTCTCGATTTCAGATATAAAAAGTAACCTCAAACCCACATTTTCCCATGATTAAAATGACATGCCACTAATATATAGATGCATATATAGTTGTGTCTCATTTTGATATCAGAAAAATGTGGACTTTGGGATGCTTTTTACATCTGAAAATTGGGGATTGTTTTTTTATCAGAGAAAATTAGGATCCCTGGCGAATGCATACTACCCCCTCCCCCCACACACACACATGCCCATAGCTGGCCTCCACTATTCTCTGCCTTCAACATACAGAAACAAATAGTTTGGGTTAAGGGAGAAATCACTCCAATTACTTATAGTATCTCTGCCTGGGGCAACCAACCCCTCTGGATCCACTCATACCTGGCCATATGCCACTCTAATTGTGCTGCTGGTTCAGCCTCTGCCATCTGATGCAATGAATAATTTCAGAGAGGGTCACTAAAGTATCTTACCACTTTCCCCACCTTTGCAACTCTCTCCTACCTCTAGCCTTGGAGCCACTGCAGAGCTCATCCTGCCTTTAGCCCTGTCCCTTTCTTTCCCATCTCTGACTTGTTGTGGATAGGAACTCAGTACAGCACAGGCACTGGGCAGGTTGAGGGATGGATGAACAGAGGAACATTAACAGGAGTAGATAGCAGGTAGGATAATTGTAGAAGAAAGGATATCTTGATGAGTGAAAGATCAATGGTCATTATAGCCTATGTAATAAAGAGATTATCAAGAATTAAATAGATAATAGTAATCCTTGAAGTCAGTTGACTCCCTCAGATCTGCCTAAATGGAAATGCAGCTGTTCCTGCCTAGCAGTTTGGTTTAAATTTTCAGTGGATCATTACCAGCCCCCTGGATCCTTCCCTGGACCCTGGAAATTTCAGATCAGTGTAGTCTTGATACCTGAAAACATCCTGAAACATATTATCAAAAAATAAGTTTGTCAGGACAGAACGATGGGTAACAGCCAACATGGTGTCGCAGTGGATGTAGTCTTTCTGGATTTTAGGAAGGTCTTCAACACTGGCTCTCACCCCATTCTGGTTAAAAAATTAGGAGATTGTGGTGTCGATGCCTACAGTCAGATGGGTTGCCAATTGGCTGGAGGGTTGCACCCAGAGAGTGGTGGTGGATGAGTCATTTTCGACCTGGAGGAATATGGGCAGTGACGTCCCTAAGGGCTTGGTCCTCAGGCCCGCACTGTTCAACATCTTCATCAGCAACTTGGACGAGGGGATGAAAAGTACCTTGTTCAAATTTGCAGATGACACTAAGATGTGGAGAGAAGTGGGCACGCTAGAAGGGAGGGACAGGGTACAATTGGATCTGGACAGGTTACAGGGGTGGGCGGATGAGAATAAGATGGGATTCAATACTGAGAGAGTCCCTGTTCCCCCAAGCACTACTGGGAGTAACAAGGAATAACGACCATAAATTGATGGAGAGTAGATTCAAGCTAGACATCAGGAGGCACTACCTCAGAGTCAGGGTGCCTAGGATCTGGAACCAACTTCCAAGGGAAGTGGTGCTCACTCCTACCCTGGGAGTCTTTAAAAGGAGGGTAGATAGACACCTTGCTGGGGTCTTTTGACCCCAGCAGTCTTTTCTGCCCATGGCAGGGGGTCGGACTTGATGATCTGCTCAGGTCTCTTCCAACCACACCAACTATGAAACTATGGATTTGTCAAGAGTGGGTCATATGTAACCTAAAATCTAAGGCATTTTTAGCACTTAATGTGTGTTTTAGATCTTATTTTGACTTATGCTTCAGCTATACTTGCCCTCTTGAATATTCTCAGGAAGCTCTACTGTGGCCACATGTGTTTTGATGAGCCTATACCATGTAAATACACACACAGTTCATGAAAATACAGTTGGGAAAAAAATACAAAAAGTACCTAGGGAGTCTGGGAAGTCTCTGGACATCTTAGGATGCAGACTAGACAACATTTGTTGGAAATGGTTTAGACAGGAATGATTTTGCCTGAAGAAGAGGCTTGGACTACAAAACTTCCTAAAGTCCTTTTTAGCACTATTTTTCTAGGATTCTGTGACACTTAAAAGTAAATTCAAGGTAAAAAAAAAAATGATGTACATGTGTGACTGTATTTTTAAAGATTTTAGTCTTGGTCCCCCCTGCTGATCATCCAAGACAGTAACATATAATGATGAAATCCTGACTCTGTTCAAGTGAATGGCAAAACTCCCACTGGTTTCACTGAGGCCATTACATTACCCACAGTGCATGAAATATAGCTTTTATATCGACATTCAGACTTTATTTAAAATATAGCAGTTCACCCTACTGTTTGCCATTGAACACATTGAAGTGCTATGTCTCTAAATCTAGCAAGCTCTCTGTGAGGACAATAGCAGTGAAATTCTTGAAGATTCTTGTGCTTGTAGAGAGATAAATAGCACAGTTCTACAGAACATAATAAGCATTTAGATTGTTAATGCTACAGCATAGGGATTATGCCTCCTAGTCCCTAGTTATATTTTGGAATCAAACAAAAAATCTACTGAGTCAATTTCTTGACTCCTTGATAGGAGGAGGGAAGGAAGTTATCAGGAAAGAGGGCTGGTACACATCTTTTAAACCTTATGACAAACCTGAGACCACCAAATTACTCTATATGCTATAACTTTACTTCTGTGAATAATGTCTGTTAATTATAGTTTCATAGTTTCATAGTTTCTAGGGTCAGAAGGGACCTGGGCAGATCATCTAGTCCGACCCCCTGCCATGGCAGGAAAGAGTACTGGGGGTCAAATGACCCCAGCAAGATGGTCATCTAA
>NW_005841993.1:3095291-3102812 GCF_000455745.1 Alligator sinensis
CTCCCTCCGGGCCCGCTGGGGGCCTAGCCGGGAGGTGGCAGTTATGGTTCTTACTGAGGAAGACAGAGGCAAAGAAATCATTAAATATGTTGGCTTTGTCATCTGGAGTGACAACCAGATTCCCCATCACGTCTAGCAAGGGCTCCACATTACCCAGGGCCTTCTTTTTACTCCCTGTGTATTTAAAAAAGGACTTCTTGTTGTCCTTAATCCGGGAAGCTAGTCCCAGTTCCATCTCTGCCTTGGCCTTCCTAACTACCCCCCTACACCCCCGAGCAACTGCCGAATAGTCCTCCTCATTATATTCTGGACTTGTCTTCACAAGATGCTATGTCACCATAGTGATAAGCTATGGTGATGTAATCCATTGTTATGGTGATGTAGCATCAGTGAGCACAAACTGTGATGCCAATGCTACTGCACAGTAGCATTGGAAAGGACCTGTTCAGAGCTGGGACTGCTCAGTAATGGCAGTTACTGTGCAGTCATTTAGTACTTGCTTGAGTGAGCACCAAATGACTGCATAGTACAACTGCACCATGTACCACATGTGTAGACATGCCCTCTGTGGATGAAAACTATTCAAAGGACCAGCTCTCTTTCTAACCCCTTAAACCATGCTCCAAATAGTTGGTTCTGTGGACAACCATGACGAGGTTGGTCCTCAGACTATATTTTGATAATTTAGTGATGATTCAGTTCAGTTTTCTCTACAGTTCACTTATTCCTTTGTATTTTGTGACATCTATCTAAAATCAAAATCTTCCTCAAAAACAAGAACATAGTCAATATACCTTGCTACGACAGCAAGGGAAACACCCCCTTTTTTTTTACTTTTACATGCCTAATTGGTATTTAGGGTTGTTAGTTGTAGCTGTGTTGGTCTAAGGACATAGGAAGACAAGGTTCTTTGGGTAGATGTGGTATCTTTTATTAAACCAACTAAATAGTTGTAAAATTTGTTCTTTGTAAGCTTTCAGGCACAACCACCCTTCTTTAGGCATAGGGAGAGTCTGTTGGTCTTTGTGAGTCCTCATATGTAGAATAGAAGCCGACATGCAAAATACAGGTCAATAAAAATACAAATGTATGGCAGTGAGCATATTTTCCATCAGGGCATTTAGTGTACTGGATGAGATATATTTCTGGAGGCAGAAGTGTAAGATCCAGGAAATGGTGATGGCTCTATTGTGGGGTGTAGTTATTGTGGGAGTGTTGGAGATGGATTAGCAGATTTTACATTTTTTGTCTCAGCATGGTCTGGATTCATTCAGTGTGCTACATCCAGCTGTCCTTGACTCTTCTCCCTATCAGACTGGCTTCCCAGGAGATCCTGTCCATGAGTTCCCCAAGCAAGTCAAAGTTTGCTTTAATGAACTCCAGGGTCCTTACTCTGCTGTTCTCCATCCTTGCTTTCCTCAGGATCCTGAACTGAATCATCTCATGCTCACTGCTGCCCAACTGGCCCTCCACTACTACTTTCCCCACCAATTTATCCCTGACTGTGAGCATCCAATTAAGAAGAGCATGGCCCCAATTTGGCCACTCCAGCACTTGCAGCAGGAAGGTCTCCCACTACTCTCCAAAAACTTCCTGTATTGCCTGAGCACTGCTGTATTGCCATCACACCAGATGTTGGGGTGATGAAGTCCCGCACAAATGGCAGTTATAGGACTGAGTAATAGTTATTTGCATGCATAAAATGATAAAGGATTCTGCCCAAAGTGCAATGTGGTACACAATCTAGTTCTGACTGATTAAATCTAAAGGTTTTTATACATTTTGACTGCTAAGACACAAACAGTACACACAGTAGAATAAAAGAAAATCTGTACAAAGACTCAAATATCTACTTTTTGTTCTATTATATCATGTTTGTGGTATTTCTTTTCCCTTGGTTGAGAGGTTTGATTTTTTTATACACCAGTCAATTTTCATTTAACATAATCTGATAACTGGCAGTGTGAATAGAAACCATAGGACATGAGGATATGGAGATTTGTATTGTAGAGCTTTGCATTATGATTGTCAAATAATTCACCACATACAACTCTGTGCAAAACTGCATAAATAATATCAGATAAAAGAAATAAGCGCTTTTGTCTGGACAGTGTGCTCCAGAATATATGAAGCACCAATGTACTCTGCACTTTTTGCAAAATTACCATAATGAATTTTCAATATGAAATAATGTTAAATGCCATTAGTACAGGGAACACAGGTGCAATTCATGAAGTTTGGTTTTAATCATGATAACTGTCAAATTAAAATGCAAATTAGGACTAATTTACAAAACACTTTAATGGGTTTCAAATCCTAATGTAAGCCATATACAGAAATATTAGCAATGCTTCCATACAGCATATATCTTAAGGTTCACAGGAAAGGAAAGGAAAGGAAAGGAAAGGAAAGGAATCTAACAAAATTTGTTGTGTATCTTGTCTCCATTTTATGTAATTCATTTGAAATCTAGGTGGCAAATGGTTGTTGCAAATGTCAGCTGGTATTCATGGTGTTACAGAGAATCTTCAAAGGCATCTTGGGAGGAGGGAGAATTTAGTTTTAATGATTCAATCTCTTTTTCTGTTTGGTGTGCTTTAGCTTCTGTGCTATGTTCTTAATGGTTACTGCCTGAATGGCCTAATTTGGCAAGCTTCACTAAAATGTTCAGTGGGAAAGTTTTGCAACTGAGTAATTGCCTAAGTCATTAGAAAATTGTAACTATCTCAATAACAACAAATTGGATGCATAATACCATTTTACATCATCCAATTGAATTTTGATCCAGGTTATATAAATACTGGGCATAAAGGAAAATATGTATTACAACAATGGAGGATCTGAGCTAATCCAATCTCTTGTTTTTGACAGTGGCTGAGAACAGACCTTCAAGAAACCCTGTAACAGATGATTAGAGCATGACTTGTTTCAGAGGAGAACATCAATGGCTTATTTGTCAACATAATTTTTGTACTGTTATCATACAAAAGCTTTACATTTTCCCAGTTTAAAAAAGACATATGTCTAGGTCTAGGTCTTGAAATGCCTATAGCTATAGATATAAGGTGCATGTAAATGTTTGCCACACCCTAGCTACAATCACATGTCTTACTTTAAGACACATGATCAAATATGGTGAGCAGCACATACAGGCATTTGCCACTACTGGGAACTGTGTAGGTAACCTGGCCCGATTTAAACTCCCTGAACATCTGTAGAGATGGGCATTTAGATCAACCTAACCCTAGTTTGGTCAATCTAAATGTAGCATCTGTATGTACTCTAGATATAGATATAGTCCAAGTGACATTTGTCCCTATAGTAAAGCTGACATTCATTTCAATTCACCCATTACCCAAAGAAATTAATTCACCCTTTTGAATATTAGTTTTACTCTGTTAAAAAGCAATTTGTTTTCAGTGAAACTGTATGATAAAATGCTACTCAATATAAGTGAGAGCAGCAGAATTAGGGTAACCAGCAATAATACTTCTCATTTTTTTAACTTTGTTGTATTGTTATATTTATGGGACAGTATAAAAGTGTTTAATGTACTAATAGAACTACTGAAATGTAATTACTAAATACAGCTTAGTAAACTGAGGAGGCTTGCAGTAAATAATATTAATTTAATCGGGCTTTAATAATCTCCCCATTTTATGTCTCATTTTTCAGTTTTCTGCACCATGCTTACTTAAAAAAAAACCCTGGGTTCTTTCATGCTAATGACTGTTTCTCAGCATGCATACAGCATACACTGAGTCACTGACTTAAGCATTACAGAAAAAAAAATCCATAGTTGTCACCGAAGAGAATAACTCTTAAACCACCTAGGCTTAAAAGTCACCCTGATCTAAGACAAATTTAATTGAGTGAAAATTCAATACTTTCTTTCTTTGACAGATTTAAAACAAGGCAAGTTTACCCTGTACTGTGCCTGAAATAAAAAAATGTTTTTATGTTAATGCTATTGCAAGATCAACAGCACCAGGTAGTCTTTGTTTATTTGTTTAGTTACCTGTGGGTTGACACATGATTTAATCCCCCTCGTAATTAAATATTTGTAACCAAATTTCTGCATTACATGGGATTAGGCTGAGCTCAAGAAGACCTCCAGTATCTGTAAAATTATCAAAAACATGTTCAGAAATTAATACGTGAATATATTCAACAGACCCAAATTGTTTGGATACATTATTTGTAACTGTAAACTAGTACGCATATGTTTTCACAAATAGACTACCATTTACATTTACAACTACAACTCAAAAGTTGTCTCGGAAGATTTATGACTGATTACCTGTTTACAACATAAATTGAACTAATCATCTCTAAACTGTTTCATAGACAGTAGCTGCAATATTTCATATGTGACAGTCTTGCATTGAAGAAAAAGATATATAAGGTCTTGTCTGGATCACTTGTCTGATTGGATCAATGAGTTAGCAAATGAATTACTTCAGACAACAAAAGAATGTTGAACTACCTGCAATATATTATTATGGGTTTGCTCGTTTCAATTACTTCGAATATGGCATTTTGTACCTGGATATTTTAAGGATTACAGACATACTTGTGAGGTATCCAGTATCTCTTTAACAGGGTTTTTAGCTAAGCATTTGCCATATCGTGTACTATGCCAAAAAACTGTTCAATGACATGGGAAACTATTTTTAAGAGTCTTTGGCTTGAATCAATTGGATTCAGGTATTAAGTTGTGAAAAGGCGCATGTTGACTATGTTGGTCAGTTAGAACACAGACTTCACCCTAACCTTGCTACAATACTGATACAAGAAAAATATAAACCCTCTGATTGTAGCTACAGCTCTCAGTTTGAACACCTAAGATGCATGGACTCCAACCCCCTGGGAAAGGATGACAACCTTAAGGTAGACTGGGGACAAACCTGTCCTGTCTTACAGACAGCCTCCTCACCCCCTGGCTCCAATGGTATCTCTTAAACAATGGACTAAAATATCTTGTTCTCCCCAAGGCACCAGGCTTTGCAATGGACCTAAAAGCCTGCTGTGTCCCCACATCAATACAGACTACATCACTGCTGTGTAAAAGAGTTCCAGTCATGCTAGACAGTTATACCAAGCTATAGCTAGGGCACTGTAAAGGAGCTTGGGAGTATCTGGCTTCACTGACCACTGAATGACCTGATAAAAGGCACAATAAGCAAAAATGCTAATTCAAGAAGAACCGGGGGCGGGGGAGGGAGGGGAGTGGGAGAGGGCAGGAACAGTAGTTGAACAACTTGAAGACTGTAAAGTAAGTACTTGCTAGAAAAGTAGAGAAAACAAGAGGCTAGATATATTCAGCAGGGAGTGAGCTGGAGATACCTGAATTCAGCATGGAGTGACCTGAACATAACCAAACTCATCAGGGAATGAGCTCTAAATGCCCAAACTTGGCAGGGGCTGCCTGTAATTGCCAAAGGATGAACTGCAGGTGTTTGTGCTTGGCAAGAAGAAAAGTAAAAATAGGACATCTTGACAGAGAGGTAAAAACTGGAACAGGACAGCATCCTGTCTCTAAATACAGCTGCTATGACACTGGCCCTCTCATAGTGACTTAGGGGGCACAGGCTGCATGCAGTGCATTGCTCACCAGTGTCTTGGGCAGTTTCACGAAGCTGGGCTGGTTACTATGTAGACCCACAATCACGTTGTCATAAGAGAAAATAAACCTCTCCGGGCTTTCACCACTGAACATGAATTTGAATCATTCTTTCTGCATCACACCTGGGCTCCAACAGGAGGCTGGTTGCAGGAAGCAGCCCCTGAGAGCAGACAGACCTGAGAAGACTGAACACCAAGTACGACAGCAGGTAGGAAGCCAGGCTGGAACACTTCATCTCCATACTCCAGAAAGCAACATCCAGTACCTAATAACCAGGGATCCTGGTTTTCTCTGATAAAAAAAACACAACAATTTTTGGATTTAAAAAAGTAATCCAAATTCACATTTTTCCATGATCAGAATGATATACCCCACACACACACACACACACACACACACAGATATATGTGTGTGAATGATATATGAATGATTTATGTATGATATACCACTAATATATATATATATATATATATATATAATGAAATTAAACACCACTATATATATAAAATGAAACGAAACATATATAGAATGAAACACCACTCTATATATATATAGCGAGAGAAAGAGAGAGCGAGAAAGTGGCGTTTCATTTTGATCACAGAAAAATGTGGATTTTGGGTTACTTCTTTGGATTAATAACAAGTAGTACAAGATCCAAGGTTCATTCATCTGAAATTTTAATGAAGTCACATATGCCATCACTGGCTTACAATGCCCCTTTGCTGTCTACATAGGGCAGACAAAGCCATCTTTATATGCAAGAAGGAATGAACACCGATCTGACATCAGCTGCCTTGCTGAAGTTCAGATAAACTATTATATCCACAGCATTCCCTTCATCTGCCCAAGTAGCTACTTTGTCAAAGAAGATTACATTTATTTGACATGATTTGTTTTTCATAAATTAATGCTGATTGTTTGTGATCAGCCTTTCCAGTAACTTCTTTACTGCCCAAGCCCCCAAAGCCTGGAACAGACTCCCCACAGAAGTTTTACAACCACCTATTCTGGATACTTTAAAGAAACATTTGGATACTTATCTTGCTGGGTACAGTCTAGTAAGTTTCTGGGTACTGAAGGGAGGTTACCAGTTTCTAGTTCCCTGTGTCCTTTTTTTTTAAAGATGGACACTACGCTTGCTCTTTTCCAGTGCTCTGGTACCTGGCCTATCTCCCACAATTTCATGAAGATCATTGCCAAGGGCTCCAAGATCTCTGTCAGTTCCTTCAGGACCCTGACATGAAGCTCATCTCACCCTGCTGACTTGAATTCATTCAGAGCCAAGAAAAGCTCTCCAACTCTCTCTTTTGTTATTTCTTCACTTCTCTTGCCCCCTTCCTTATCCAGATAATCCTTCTTAGGTGCCTGGTTGCAGTTTATTTTTTCCATGAAGACTGAGGCAAGTTAGCTGTTGAGTATATCCATGTTCTTTGCATCTTTGGATAGAAGTTCCCCCAGGCCTGTTAACAGAGTTTCCTTTGTCCTTCTTTTCTGGCCAACATACTTATAAAATCTCTTTGTGTTATCCTTAACTTCCTTTTCCAGGTTCAGCTCAAGTATGTTCTTTATCTTTGCCTTCCTGTTTTGTCATTGGAGGCTCTTGCTATTTCCTGGTATGCTTCCTTAATGACCTGCTTATTCTTCCATTACCTGTATGCTTTCTTTTTGTATGTAAAGCATTTAGGGGCATGTGCACATGAAACAGGGGCCCTAAAATAAAGCAGTGGGTTTTAAAAAACACCACTTCAATTTAGGGCTGATTAAACCCCTGTGTTGTGCACACACCCTGCTGACTTATTTGACTCTCCAGCAGGGACGGGAGGGCAAGCTACAAGCAGGTGAAGCAGTCCCTGGGCTGACAGGGTGGGGGCTGGTGCTTCCCTCCGCCGCAGCTG
>NW_005841994.1:0-6574 GCF_000455745.1 Alligator sinensis
AAGGTACTCCACCTGGGAAGGAGGAACCCCCTCCTCCTATAGGACACCTATAGGTTGGGAAGTGTCCTTCTCAGCAGCTCGGAGGCAGAGAGGGATCTTGGAGTCATAACTGACTCCAAGTTGAACATGAGCCGGCAGTGTAATGAGGGCAACAAACAAAGGCAATCGCACCTTGTTGTGCATTAGCAGGTGCATGACTAATAGAACAAAGGAGGTGATGCTCCCCCTCTATGCGGCACTGGTCAGGCCGCAGTTAGAGTAATGTGTCCAGTTTTGGGCGCCGCACTTCAAGAAGGATGCGGAGAATCTCAAGAGGGTCCACAGGAGGGCCACTCGCATGATTAGTGGCCTTCATGATAGACCCTACAGGGGCGGTTGAGAGAGCTGAATCTCTTCAGCCTTCACAAAAGATGGCTGAGGGGAGATCTTGTGGCCGCCTATAAATTTATTAGGGGAGGTCAACATGGAATAGGGGAAGCGCTGTTTACTAAGGCACCCCAGGGAGTGACTAGGAATAATGGGTGTAAACTAGTTGAGAGTGGATTTAGGTTAGATATTAGGAAGAGATTTTTCACAGTAAGGGTGGCCAGGATTTGGAATGGGCTTCCAAGAGAGGTGGTGCTATCACCTAGCTTGGAGGTCTTCAAGAGGAGGCCAGATAGTCACCTGGCTGGGGTCATCTGACCTCGGTCCTCTTTCCTGCCAGGGGCAGGGGGTCGGACACGATGATCCATTGTGGTCCCTTCCAATTCTACAATCTATGAATCTATGAATCTAACTAACATATGGACACAAAGTTCCTTATGACACTGAAAACAGCTCACTGTCCAAGGAGCTAAAGCAGCAAGACAAGTTTGGCTGCATGAAAAGCAATCAGTCTCCTTTGTTCTCCTCTGCAGATGGATTAAGGCTGGTTTCTCCCACAAATGCAAATCTTTCCAATGGGGTGAAAGGGCAACAGGATCAGGCTGTAGGATCCAAAAGGTGTTGAGTACCTGAGGGGGGTGGCTGAGCCCCCTGAAGTCAATAGAAGAAGAGTGCAGTTCCAGACACCTGGAATACTGCAGTTCACAGAGGGTGAAAATTACTAGCAGCCCAGTGCATCCCCAGTCCAGAACTGAAGCAGAAGACTTTTTGTGCCCCAGGCTCATTGTCACCCCAGTGGAACCGTGGCACTCCAGTGGCCTGATTTGCTATTACAGTCCAGGCTGTTAAATGCAGCCAGGTGCTGTAGATGGTAGAGGGGGATGAGTGGTTTAATGGGTCAGTTTCTGTTTCAACTTGCTATGACGGAGCTGTGCGTCAGCTCTTTTCCCCACTTGGTTTAGCATGTCTCTGTTATGTAACATTTCTATTTCTGTACCAGCTTCAAGGTCACGCTAAAGTCAAGCTGGAAAGAGATCACATGACGGTGTCTTCCCTGCTTTCCAAATCTGTTCTGCCTTGCAGGCCCGAGACGATGGATAAAAGAACACAGCTCCTACTTTGCCTGGTCCCGCACTATGATTTAAAATGTGACGGGCAGCCACAAGGATTATCTCCCTGGAAAACCTCAGGTGTAAAGCAGGAAGCAGACAGAGAGAAATGAAGTGATTCCAGGCAGTGAGTCTGCAAAGTAGAATTTAAAGGGACAGAGGTTTCATTTCTGTAACCCCATAGCCAATTCCCCACCAGAGACTCTGTTCTCCAAAGCTGGTCTGAGAGAGGTAAAACACTATTTCACTGAAAAGAAACAAATTGCCAACACTCTCTCCCAAACTGCAGGGCTGATAAATATCCTTAGCATTACCTCACCTACAGGCACAGAGAGAGCCTTTCTCCGACTTGGACTCAGGCACACAGAGTGCATCTTGTCAGAGAGCAGTCTAATGGATGGTTCACATTCTGTCACAATGTGGAGGTCTCCGTGTATAGCGGACAGATCACCACAGCAGCAATTCCAGGCCAAAAAGCACATTACTCAGTGGAACTCTTTTAGCTGCAGGAGCCTGGTCTGCCAATATTTTTTTTCCAGATAACATTATTTTTCATGAAACTCTGTTTAAGAAAGTTGTATCATGTGCGAGCTCTTCTTCATACCCCCACTATTACAGGCTGACCCAAAGCCCATTGTAGTCATTGAGAGTCTTTTTATTGACTTCAATGGGCTTCACTTCAGCATCTTTAATTGTGATGCTCTGAGCTGTCCCACATCCCTCTCTGACAATGCTGGTAGCCAAAGGATGCTAATCCTGTCCTGACTATGGGAGTGAAACTACAGAAACACCTTCATTCCTCTCTCCATGTGGGCCAATGCTGGGGCTGTACAGAGCCTGTCTTCTGCTAAGGAAGGATGAACAAGACTCAGCCCTAATCAGAATGAAGCCAAAGGGAGTTTTTCTACTGACTGCAGGAGGAGCAGGAGCAGGAGCAAGCTGAATGTAAACTTTCTGGTGCTCCCAAGCATGGGGGATGCCTCTTTTGAAGTGACTGAGCTAAACAAATTGTGAAGGAGTTGGACCCCCAACTATACTCTGTACTTCCTGGCACATAGCTTTCAGACATAATGCAAAAAAAAAAGAACTGGCGGCCCTCTAAACTTAAATGTGGGGAAGTAGGGGAGCAGATCACAAGACCCATTCAGGTTGCTTCCCCCCAGCCCAGGAGTTTTACTGAAGAAAAATGAATGATTGGGCCATTCTTTTCTGAAGCACTTTAAGAATTGCTTACATGATGACACTGTAAAAATATGCCAGATAGGGTCATGACAAATTTGTATGTATTTAATTTGCAATAATAGCAACAACTTTCCAATGAATGCATTTATTCACACCTCAAAGCCAAAAGTAAGATGAAGTAGTTCCAAGCAACTGAAATACAGGGCTCATTAACAGTTCCCCCTATAGTTTAAAGTAAAACACTGGGGACATAAATGCTTTAATACAGAGATGTAAACTATATGGCCCACAGGCCAGATCTGGCCCATGCAGGTGGGTCATCCAACCCATAAGACTGTTGACTGGATATAAGTCAAGAGTATATCCTTGTTGCCAAGAAAGCTAACAGCATATTGGGCTGCAGTAGTAGGAGTTTTGCCAGCAGACTGAGGGAACTAATTATTCCCCTCTATTCTGCACTTGTAAGGCTGCAGCTTTGGACCCCCCACTACAGAAAGTTGGAGAGAGTCCAGTGGAGGGCAACAGAAATGGTAAGGGGGCTGGAGCACATGGCTTATGAGGAGGGAACTGGGTTTATTTAGCCTGCAGAAGAGAAGACTGATGGGCAATTTGATAGCAGCCTTTAATTACCTGAAGGGTAGTTAATGATAATTTTCTATGATTCTATGATTTTTTAAAAATTGTCAAATAATGGTACCAAAGTTACTGCTAACAAGTTTGCTTTGGATTCATTCCTTCAATCAAAACAGTTGTCACCACCTCACAGTCACATGTCCCTGTCCCTGTCCCTGTACTGATAATCATTCACCTTGAACTCAAATTCAGCCAGATTTATACAAGTTAAGGTGCTGTTATAATGCCTTCAAAGCAGCAACATTATGGGAATTCTGGACATGGATAGGAAATGACCATGGCACTGAGACTGCTCTTCTTCATCTTGAGTTGAGTCCGCAGGGCACCTATGTTGATAAATCCTACTTTATCCTTTCTTCCCCATGTTCTGTCTGATGCATTTCTTATGGATTAGTGTTTGGAGATCTTTTCTCCTTCCTTCTCAAATTCTTATCATATAAGCAAGCTATAACAGTGATCTTTTGTGGGTATCATCAGCAGGATATACAGTTTTCTGGACTCCATATATATCCTTTCACAAGCTAAATTTCTAAGGTTCTTCATTTTAACATTTTTTGGGACTGGATCATGTTCTGACCTGTACAGCAAAGGCACTGTCCACTCCACATCTACATGATGGATATTACTACCCACCACACAACATCACCAAACAACTGCTGACAACATGCAGTATAATCTCAGTCACTATGCTGCACCTCTTGTTTTTTTCTGTTGTTTCATCAGTTTTCAATTCACAGGGTATGTCTACACATGCATTTACACAGGCTTAAATTTACTGTGCAGTAAATTACTCAGCAGTAAACAGGCATAGGCTGGTGTCTTCACGTGCAGGCAACCTGGGGCTAAATTTAGCCCCAGGTCAGAACAGCCTACCCTGTGACCATTGTGGGGAGCTCCAGTCTCTCGCCACATGGCTGCCAGCCCTTGGGACTAACTTTAGTCCTAAACTGAAGCCAGAGTCAGCTGCCAGCACTTGGGACTAACTTTAGTCTTAAGCTGAAGCCAGAAGAGGTAACCAGCCAGGAGCCCTGGGGCTGGGCTCAGGCCAGCCCCCTAGTGTCTGGGCAGTCCCACCAGGGAGGTCCCCTGAGTTACTGTGCAGTAACGCATCTACACGTGCATTACTGCACAATAAATTGGACATAAATTTGATACCTGCATGATGCAAGTATCAAATTTACACTCAAGCCAGCATAAGTCACCATATTTATTGTGCAGTACAGGAGTACACTTGTAGATGCACATGCATAGTGTGCAGGAATTCTAGTTACTGCTCAGTAAATGTGCACATGTAGACATGTCCACAGTATCCTAGTCATGTGAAGTGCCTGGTCTTGTGCAGCTGTGAGAAGGGCTGCAGATTTTAAGGAGGATGTTCTTGGAGACTTAAAATAATCTTCATCATCATTCCCCCAAATTTTCATGTATGTTTTATGCAAAGTCTTGGGCTCCTGCCTCATACAATAGCTTTCCAATTCTGCTTGGGTTTCCTTATGCCTTTTCCTCTCTTTGCCCATTAATGTTAAAACTAATTAACATTAATTAGTAAGGGGGAATGCCTTACTGGACCTGGTATTGGCAACGGGGGATGATATGGTAGGGGACCTACAGATTGGTAGTCACCTGGGGGACAGTGATCACCAAATAATAGAATTCATCATAAGATGTTGAGTGGGTAAGGTAACTAGTAGGGTGAAAGTGCTAGACTTTAGGAAAGCTGATTTCAATGAACTCAGGCGATTAGTCAAGGACGCACTGCAGAGTAGGAGTTTTGAAGTGATGGGAGCCCAAGAAGGGTGGCTGTGCCTTAAGGAAATGATCCTTCGGGTACAGAGGGAGACGATCCCGATGCGAGGATTTCATAGATTTCATAGACATCAGGGCTGGAAGGGACCTCGGAAGATCATCGAGTCCAGCCCCCCGCCCAAAGGGCAGGAAGTCAGCTGGGGTCATAGGATCCCAGCAAGATAAGCATCCAGTTTCATCTTGAAGGTGTTCAATGAAGGCGCTTGAACCACCTCCGGTGGCAGGCTGTTCCAGACCTTGGGGGCTCGGACAGTAAAGAAGTTCTTCCTTATGTCCAGCCTGAAACGATCTTGAAGTAGTTTGTGACCATTCGACCTCGTCATCCCTTGGGGCGCTCTGGTGAACAAACGTTCCCCCAGATACTGGTGGTCACCCCTGATAAACTTGTAGGTGGCCATCAGATCACCCCTAAGCCTGCGCTTTTTCAGGCTAAAGAGCCCCACGGCTCTCAGCCTGTCATCGTAGGGTCTGCTTCCCTGACCTCTGATCATGCGCGTGGCTCTTCTCTGGACTCTCTCAAGCTTCTCCACATCCTTTTTGAATTGTGGAGCCCAAAACTGGACACAGTACTCCAGCTGCGGCCTCACTAAGGCCGAGTACAGGGGGAGAATGACGTCCCGGGATTTGCTTGAGAGCAAAAATAAAAATGTTTGTGCACTCCCTGCTCCTCCATTGCAGAAATCTATTTTAATCCGTTTTTAAAAACACACTTATTCTCTAAAGCAATTGGCTCCAAAATGTGGTACCTCTACTTTTGCTATTTACACACTCTCCTTTTTCATCCCTAAAGCTATTTCTTTCGGATTTGGGGGTTCCCAGTTCCTGTCATCTTGCTTTAGTTCAATCTATTCTAGATGGAGCTTTACCTGACGATTGCCTAAAAACGAGGCGCTGAACGCCGCTGCTTAGCGGCGTTCCTGTCAGAGAGTGCATTTTGCACGGGTTCTGTGATTTGGATTGACATACCACTTGTTTCTGTATAAATATGAACTCGCCATTTTCTCAACCTCCTGAAACCCTCAATATTTTGGATCTTGGAAATGGCCCGTCTCCTTATATGGTACTGGAGCAGCCGCTAAAGTTAGAGAGAGAGTTTTGCTAAAAGCTCTTTCCATTCTGGTGTTAGAAAGGAAAAAGGAGAATTGGCAATTGGGAAATTCAAGTGCAACTGCTTTCTCCGCTTGGTTCAGTAGAGGCAGAGTTGCTTGCTGGCATTCAGAACTCACTCTCTATTCTCCAAATAGTTTTGAAAAATAACAGGGTTCAGGCACAGAAGGGAATTGGTGAGGTTTTATTCACCAAGGCGCCCCGGGGGTTACAAGAAATAATGGCCACAAGCTAGCAGAGAGCAGATTTAGACTAGACATTAGGAAGAACTTCTTCACAGTTCGAGTGGCCAAGGTCTGGAATGGGCTCCCAAGGGAGGTGGTGCTCTCCCCTACCCTGGGGGTCTTCAAGAGGAGGTTAGATAGGCATCT
>NW_005841994.1:6951-14181 GCF_000455745.1 Alligator sinensis
CTATGCAGGGGGTCGGACTCGATGATCTGTTGAGGTCCCTTCTGACCCTAGCATCTATGAATCTATGAATAATGTAGCACATTTTTTGAGATATTTGGAAAGGATACAACACTGTCAAAATTCAAGATCCTCAGTCCTCTAGGGTGCTGAGCTCCCTGAATGGTGAGTTTTTTTCTGGCCATCCTATCTAATAGGCTCAGTTCTTCCAGAGTTCATTCTATTCTATCAGCAGTGGAAGACTTGTTTGGAATGGTGCAGGTATTGCACTGTAGAAGTTGTTTCTCCTGAGCTGGGATTTCAGGAAATGAATGCAACCTCTTCTGGTATGTTAATGTACTTCTCTTTTTAATTAGAGTGATGCTGATGGATCCATGCTTTAAAATGTCAATGAATGTATAGCTTTCTTAAGAGATAACAGCTCAGTGCCATCTTCTGGCATTAAACTCTGACCATATTCTCTAACAGTTTGGTTTTTGCTGATAGTCACAGGGGCATATGTCTAGTCCCAGTTGCTTGAAAATATGATTTAAAAGGTCTTACCAACCTCTGTCAGTACTGCTAGGATTTGCTTGCCTGACTTGGCATACAGTTTAAGATTGTCCATACAGAGGAGGTGGCACATAGCAACATTCTGTTGGTGAAGTACAGTATATTGCTCCTTAAAAAGCTGGATAACAACAAAAGGGTAATGATGGAAAGCAGAGGTGACAAAGAGTCCCCTTGGACGATTCCACAACAGATACAGCCTTGGCTATGACACCAAGGATGAGATCTATCTTCTACATTGTCACAGCTCAGCCTATGAAAATAGTGATGGCACTGTCCAAGGAAGGACAGTAGTGACGCATTGCAGCCTGGAAGGACAGCTTGGCTTCACTGACAACTCTGCTTCACAAAACAAACTAGCTCAGTCACAGTCAGGGCTTCCATGCCAGAAAAAGGGGCTGAGTCTGCTCTCACATTAGCGTAAATGAGATGTCATCGGCTTGATGCTGCTGTAGGAGCAAAATCAGGCCTTGAAATACTTTCCCCTTCCTAAGGCTTAATGCTCCCTTCCCCTCTATGGAGGCCTTGATGGACCCAATGATGAAACCAGCAAAAGCATTGCTTCTATTGTGTGAGGTCAGCAGGACCGGCCCATCAGTCAAACAGCTCAAAGCCTGGAGTACATGAGGTTATATTGCTTTACTTCCCCTGCCTTCTGCATACAAAGGAAGTTATCTTCACAAGGTTGCACTTTACATGGGGGCATGTCTCCCAGTTGCATTTTGCCAGCATGCCAGCACAACATCCCTGAGCCATACAAACTGTCTCTCAAGCCAATCTTCAATTCTGACAAGGTAATGAGAGCTGTCATTAGTTGGGTCCTTCTATTTCACATGAACGCAGGCTCATTCAGCAGAAAATCCTGCATATCTTGTTGCCATGCAGATAATGGGACAATCCTTCAAATGAAGAGAGCCCGATGTGTTCTAATCCATTTGTAAAAGCCTGAAAAGAAAACAAGCTGCCGAGATACACTAATGGGAGAAAAGCTTAATCAAATGAGAGAGGAATTAAATGCCACTGGCATCTGAAAAACAAAATCAACATGATGATCATAAATAGACCGTGTTCTGGAGTAGGGAGCTGTTTGCTACTAATGTTATGGCACATGTTGTAATAGCACACCCTTCTGGGTGGACACTTCAACATAATAGGCTGGATCCTCAATGGGTGGAGATCAGCACAGTACCCTGGAGGTCAGTTTACATCAATAATGACTGATCCAGATTATCTTGCATTGTCCAATAGCCACCAAGCTAGCATGGCCTGAGGTGAATTTTTTGTTTATTGGTATTATTTTTGACTGGCAGCCTAAAGAAAAATGTCTGTGGACACTAATGGCAGCAGCACGAGCAGTCCCTAGTCCTCTGGAGAGGATTTAATACTGAAGTCTGCTGGGTGGCAAAATAGGACAGAAGCAGAACAAAATCCACATGAGTAGGATGCTCACATAGCCCAAGATGGAATCATAGAATAGCTGGGTTTGGAAGGGACCTCAGGAGGTAACCTAGTCCTATTTGGAGAATTGCAAGCTAAAACTATCCATTTTCATGTCCAGTTTCTTGCAGCAGTGCATCAGTGGCAGGAACAGCAGAGGTTTTATCTGCTCATTGAAAAATGCTTGGCTCTGAATAGTCACTAAACAGGAAATGCAGTGGGAATGGCTCTCTGTAGAAACACCCTAGGGAACATTCTGGTCTCTGTTTAATAGAATGCCATAGGGGAATCCTCTTCCCAAAGGAAACTGGTCTCCCAGCTAGCCATTTCCAGCATGTGGGGTCCTTCCAGGTCCAGGCACAGGGAAGAGCCCAAGTCACTACCCAGGAGTAGGAAAAATTCCATTTCCTTTTCTCCCAACCCCCAGAAGCCTCCTGAGGAGCACCCAAAGTGCTGAACCTGCAGGACTGAAGCAGAGCTGCAAGGGCAAGCAAACCCTCCTACACAAGAGGTGGGCAATTATTCCAGCAGGAGGGCCACGGGATGAGTTTGGTGAACTGTTGAGGGCTGCACTGGTAGCCCCACCCCTTGACACATGCCCTGCCCCCTGGTCACCATATTGGGACCAGAAGTCATGCCCCCTAACCCCTGAGTTTTGCCAACAGTATTCCCTCCCCTTGCCCCAGAAGTACTCCGGGGGGGGGGGGGGGGGGGGGGGTGCCATCTTGGAATTGAAAAAAAACCCAAAACATATACTAAAAGTCAAACAACTACTATAACATATTTTTATTTCAAAAACATTTTTGTCCTGATTTGTTTGGATAATGTATGGAGAGGTGATTGCATAACAGCTCAAAAATAAAATCTTACTCTTGTATATTGAGTGGGGGGGGTGTGGGTGAGTGTGTGGGGTGTGGTTGTGTGTGCGTGTGTATATCTTGGGGTATAGGGTGTGTATGTGAGGTTGTAGGCGGGTTGTGAGAGGGTGTATATGTGGCGGGTGTAGGCAGGGTGTGTGTAAGGTTTGTGGTATGTGGGAAGGTGGGAGTGTGGGGACCCTTGCACATGCCCCCCCCCCCCCATAGCACACAGCCCCCGCCGTCGGCAGCAGCAGCTGCAAGAGGCAGGCCCTCAGGTTGCTCATGGCCCATGCAGGTGCAGGCAGCACATGGCTCCAACCAGTCCCAGGAGCTGTACATGGCAGCAGGGAGTGGGGAAGGCAGTCAGTTTAATTGCATGTGGCTTTCACCCGGTGGTGCCTGAGTCACAGGCGCTGCACATGATACCTATGCAGTAGAGGTGGGCCAGCCTGGCTCTGCCCCTTGACACCAGGTGCAGTTCCTGGAACTGGCTGGAGCTACATGCTACCAGACAGCTGAACCTGCACAAGCCACAAGCACCCTGAGGGCTTGCTGCCTGCTGCTGCCAGTGGCAGGGATGTGTGGGAGTCTCCCACCCCCAACCTTCCCTCACAACCCACATACCCCACACTCATACCCACACCCTGCCCATACAAGCTCGGCACTCCCACTGCCCCACTGGGTGCAGGCCCTGGGCTCTGCACTCCCACCAGCCCCAGCCCCATGCTGCAGCCCAGCTGCAACTTCCCTACCTGCTGCCTGGAGCAAGCGCTGCAGCAGGGACACAAACAGGAGCTGCTGGAGGCTGGGGAAGCCAAGCAGGTCCCCCGGCAGTGGCAGCAGCGGCTCTGCCCATAAGCTGCACGTGCTGACAGGGGCCAAAGCCAGGGCTGGGGCCCTCCCATGCATAAGGGTAAAAGAGAAGTGCATAGGTTAGGTGGGGTACAGTTTATTGGTGGGCACCCATTGGCCAGATGAAATCGCCTGGCAGGCCGGATTCAGACCATGGGCCATATTTTGCCTGCCCCTGTCCTACACCATCCCCTACACCTAGGCTGTATGTATTTTTTGCTGTTTTCCCCTTAAAGAAGAGACACTGTGAGCAATGACACTTGGGGGAGCCCATGAACCATGGCAACAGTTGGTAGCAGAGGCATTTGGCTGCACCACAGAGGTCATAAGAATCCACACAAGTGTCCAGAGCTAGGTGACTCTGATGTCATCAGTGCAGTTATAGCAGAGATGAATATAGTCCTCAAGCATCACCCCCTCCCTGTTTCCAAGAACCATGGGATCACAAATACTTCAATGTGTCATTTCTGTACAGCCATTCAGTATGGCATGCCATCACCCCCGAAAGGTGACTAGACAGCGTCAATGGACCCACTACAGCCTTGAGATAACTGGTTTGAAGTTTTCTGGTCCAGAGGTCCCAGAACCAAGGTCTGGAATAGACCTCAAGGGTCATCTAGTCCAACGCTCTGCTCAGATGTGGGATTCCTAATCAAAATCCATTTAGCTGCAGTTGAAACCCACTATGTCCTTCCCTTGTGTTCTGCCTTCTGCAGTGAGGGAGAGTTATTTTCTCTTTTCTTTATGGCAGCCCAAAGTCTACTTATGTATCTGAAAGATGGACTAGAATCTGGCCCTAGAAGCCTAAATGCAATCCTACCCCACCCTGTTCAAGCCCTTGCAAAACCATTGATACAAAATGTAGGTGGCGGGTCTTCCTCTTCCTCTTTGCTTAGTTTTAAGGCTAAGGTGACAGAATGAATTTTCAGGTACTTGCACAAGGTGGAACAGAATCATACTTACGCACCTAAGTCTACTTAAGCCCCTACTAGGTGAAATAGAATCTGCCCCAGGTAGATTAGTCACAATTCTTTTACCCTTTATTGGGTCTACTGCATTCCCCTCATCTACCCTCATTACCTGTCAAAGAATGAGATCACATTGAATGAGCATGGTCTGTTCTTAACAAATACATGTTGGCACTGCTTTAGTAACTCCCCAGGTACTCAAGCTAGGCTCAATCCCTGCTGCCCACAACTCACCAATAGTCATCAAAACTGCCACTGATGGCTAAACAGAGATCTTAGTAGGGGCAAACCTTGAGAGAAGTTTCCTGAGTGATGTTTCATTCCTTCTGTTCTGAAGTCTTTCTTCATTCCCAATCCAGGGTCAATGGTGGCTTTCTGAATCCAAGTCATGCAGTTAGTTAGCTACATGTGACTTTACTAAACAGTTTCCTTTTTACACACAACACCATCACAAAAAAACAGATGCAGATACACCACATGAACTGGTTCACACAGTTTTTCAGTCAGTATGAAGAATACAAACTGTATACATGGTTGCATGTACCTGACACACAATAATACCTAGAGTCTGTGATTTATTACAGAAGAATTACCTAGCTGTGCCTCTGTCTCGTTAGAGAGAGTCTCATAATTTGTTTCCATAGAGATATTACTCACTTGGTGGTTCCACTTTAAAACTCCAAAGCATCCTAATTTTTCAGTCTGTAACATCTTTTGTTTATGTAACACCCAAATACACACACTGGGTTGTATATTGTGTTTTTTGTATGTGCATTTTGATATAGATAAGATGGCCCCTGTTGTTCTGGCCATGTGCTCAGCACGTGGCAAGCTGGGGTCTGTATGTGGCGGGAATGTGTAAAACCCTCTGGCCTCACTGGCCTGGGAAAGCAGAGGATGCTTCAGGCAGACTGGAGGGGAGAAAGACTAAAATGTGGCCCTCTCTAATTGGACAAGGCTTGGGTGATGTCACACCAGGTATATAAGAACCCTCACTCAGTTTCACTCTTTTTTTTCCTCTGGAGCTGCTGAAAGCTGCACAGCTATGTTAGCTAGAAAACCTGCCCCTCACCTGCAGGGGTCTACCCCCTTCTTTGCTGGAGAGGCAAGCAAACACAATTTAAAAGGAAAGCCTCAGGTACAGCGAGAGAAAGTCTGTTTTGGAATTTGAGACTGCTATTTCCTCCCTCTTTTTTTCTTAAGTGGGTTAACACCATAGGGGTATTAATCACTGAAGCAAAACTGCCCAGGACTGGGTCCTGGTAGTTAGTGGCTACAGGGGTCTGGCCCCCTCTGACTTGTAATTGCATTATCTCAGTATGGGGTATAGCTGAGACCGGATGTCCAGGCTGCAGCCATAGGCCTAGGCTCTTTTTTCTGCTGTTTCTACTGCTATGGTATTTCAGCCTAGCTGCATGGCTGAACCCCAGCTATATGTTCAGGTCTCAGTGCAGTGTAGGCCTGGCCAACTTTTGCTGCTCAGTTCAGGCCCAGTGAGGTAGGCCTGAACCTCTCCTTGGAAGCTTTCTTCTTGCAGTTTCTGCCCAGCAGAGCTGGGATTGGGCCGAGGAATTTAGGGATGTGGCATGCTGTCAGAGCCACAGTTAACCCCTCAAGGCCACCACGTGGAAGAGAGGATCACCCTATAGCGTCGCAGAGAGCAACAAGGGGCCCCTTGAAATACAGAAGGACCCATGCTCTCCAGCAGTTTCCCGCAGCCCAACGAACCCAAGGAGCAACTCAAAGGACTCCCCAGTGAAGCCTCTCCCTCTAGCCCATTGCTGAAGGGCAGGTCTAAAAGTGCAAGCCCCTCGAACTGCCTTTTGAGTAAGCCCCAAGTCCCAGACTGCCTGGGCATGGGTGACGCTTCCCTTAGAGGGTGCAATCTATGAACCATGCTTTGTAGCTGGTAGTGTTTTAAATTGTATTTAGTGTTTTTCTTTGTTTTCTGTAATAAATTTGTTCTCTGCGTTTAGGCTGCTTGTGAGCAGGGGGTTTTGTTTATGTGGGACATCCTGGTTCAGACAACCCCTGCTTAACGCTGTTTTGCTCAGCGCTATTTCACTATAACGGTCATTTGAAATTGATACCTGATTCCACTTAGCGCTCAGCGAGTTTTATTATAACACCTGTGGTCGCCATCTTTGGTTACTAAAAACACTTGTGGTCACCATCATGGGCCATCATATATTTTCAGTTTTGCTTCACGCTCCTTCTGCTTAACACTCGGCTTTTCAGGAACCAATTAAGAGTGCTAAACGGGGGTTGCCTGTAATTTATTTAGTGTTTCTCAGGTGGTCTGGGTGGGGGCTTGAGCCAAGGTAAAATATACTTAGACCCCAAAATTGAACCTGGCCCTTGTTGCTGCCAACCGGTGCCCAGCAGAAGGGTTACATTTATTTGGATTTAAGCATGTTTGTTAGCACAGTTTACTTAGATTATGGTGGCATCCAGGGTTCCAGATGTTGAATTTCAGCAGGCCTTTAATAACATAAAATGAAATAAATCAAAAAGCTATATTAGATATTATCACTCTACACCCTGGAACCCTAGGGCTCTTTCCTGCT
>NW_005841994.1:14212-38975 GCF_000455745.1 Alligator sinensis
GAATGGCTGGACCATAAACTCTACTTTCTTGGATGGTGTATCATCAGCTACACCTGTGTAAACTTGTGCTGTATCTCTAACATTGTGATTGGTTAGGGTTTACACACATTTTATGCAGGTGTAAGTAGTGACACAACTAGCAAGTGTGGTGGAGAATATGGCCAAGGACTAGAGATAGTCTGAAATGTTGTTGATCAAATGTTTTTTTCTTATTCATCAGAAAGTGTCAGTTTGTTCTGAGTTAGGCAGGACAGCCATCCTCTCCACTCTGGGTGAGTAATCTCCGAGCCCTCCTCACCACTAAAGTGAGTTTTAATTGCTAGGCTACTCAAGGGCAGGTCCCTTGTTCTCATTTTCATGAGAAATTTCAAAAAATCAGATTTGTTTCAACACAGAATGACAAATTTCAAAAGCCAAGAATTGTGTTGTGTAATTAAGTTCTTGTTTTCCAGGCAGCCCTTCCTCGTAGAACACATCTATAGCCATCCATCTCATGCCTGAAGTATGTCCAAGGAGCACCCCTGCCCACTCATTCCTCCTCTTTGAGCGTGTCTACACATGTGCCTTAATGCGCATTATCCTATTTTAACATGCATTACAGCATCACAAACTATGAACTTTCCCTAATGCACCCTAAAATAGGCTAATGTGCCTTTTTCTAGTACCTCACAATGGAGGGGACCTATACACGAACAGGGAAGTTGCTCTGACTTGCTGTAATTCTGGCACATTGACAATTACCACACTGCAGCAGCCTCCCACATCTTATGTATCAGGGTCCCCATGCTTCAAAAGGGGGGGTGGGGGGGGTTATCTAAGCTCATTTGACGAGCTTTAGACAAAGTGCCCCGCCACCATATTGAAATGCGGGGATGCTGATACACAAGATGCTCTGAGCACTTTAGTTAGAGTGGCTCTTGGACCCACTCTCACTAAAGCTCCCTGCCACTCCCAGACCACATGTATAAATGCCCAAAGGTACTAAATGTAATTCTTATTAGCAAAAGCACATTCATGAACATGTAGACATACCCTGTGTGTACCAGTTCCCAGACATGATCTAATATAGTTGCAGTCGACTAGCCTTGAGCAGACACTTCCGTACTGCCTTTGGGCTCTCTGTTGCAGGTATTTTTATTGGCATGCACTCAGGACTGTTCCAAGGCAGCTAGTCTGTCCCATTACCAGGATTTGATACATTTAGAGCTGGCACTCAGGCTTTGTGGCAACACTTCTGGACATACCATGGAGGTAACATAGATGTGCCTGTAGAGTCTCTCTGGTGTCTGCCACCCAACAAATTCATGCATGTCTGCCTCTCCAAAGGCCTCTACCTGAGTTTGGTTGTTAGAAATCAGTTTCATTCAGTCTCCTCTTCAAAAGAAGGCATGGGGGTTGAAACAAGCTCCCCATCAGATGAAGCACTCTTTTTTCCTCTAGATCCCAAACAGCTGCACACAAACATTAACAGAAATGTAGATCCCACCAGGCATCAGCTCTTTTCAAAAGCTAAAGGAGCAGCCATTCCCTGCCAAAACATAAGATCAAAGCTACTCTGAAAGGCTGCCCCTGTTGGAAGCAGCCTCTCTACCTACTGTTTGTTGTCTATTCTTGCAAGATGCATATATTGACAACAATAGCGAATCCTCTTAACTGGGTAGTTTAAAAGGTGCCAGGCTATGGAAAGCCTTTCAAACCTGTGGAGACAGCATCATGCAGACATTAATGGGACAAATTGATTGTACATCTGCACCTCCTGCTATGCCACTGGGTCCCATTCTGCTTGTTGGGTTAATACACAATGCTTACAACAACTTCAGAAAACCATAAAAGCCATAATCATTGTATGCTGCAGTTGTCACAGAATTACTGTCCCTAAAGTTTTATTTCTTAGGAACAAAGCAGCTGTTAAAGTTGAGCTCTTTGCAAACTAGCTACTAGCTGCATCCAAGTCTAGTGACAAAGGGACTACTTTTAGCTATCAAATAGGAACTCCTCTTGTTAGCAGTGGGTTCCAGATTCTTTTTCTTTGCCTTGAGGTACATACTGATCCCTCTGCCTTTAGGGAAGCAGGAATTCATCCAGGAGTTGCTCTGGTGCCATTACCAGATAGAGAAATACAAAACTCTAAAACTCTTGGTTCAGAGGTGATACCTTTTATTAGACCAACTAAAAAATAGCAACAACATTTATTTCTTTGCAAGCTTTTGGGCACACGCACCCTTCTTCAGGCTCAGGAATTTTGTATTTTTCTTTGTCTCAGACCAACACAGCTACAAAATAGATCCCTCGTTACCAGATACAGACATTTATCTTTATCACTAACAGCCACTGTGATCCTCAATAGGCTGACTCAGAATACAGGCTGCCCCAGGACCAACACTATTCTGATGCACACTCCGAGTGCCAGTCCACGTCCCTGATGCAGATGGTACCCACCACCGTCATCCCAGTGCTAGCCTGGCTCTTCTCTTTCGGGTCGCAGCTGGCCCTGAACTTGTTCTCAGCTAGTGCTTTCAATCATCCTGTATCTTGCATTCCTCTTAATAGCTGCAGCAAGTTGCTCTTATGTGCCACCCAGCCAGATGAGATACAATGGACACTGTGCCTCTGCACTGCTCAGTCTCTCAGTAATTCCTCAGTGGCCTCCTTCCTTTTGGGTTCTGGCTGACCTTCCTGTTCACACTACTATGAGCTCCCACGCTACACATTCATGCTGCTCTCTAGACTTGGTCTCCAGATCCAAGCTGGCTCTGAGCCTCCAACAAGTGGCAGCAGACACTGTTTTTCCACTGCCAGTGCCAGTGGCCCTGTTTCTTCCCAGGAGACCTTGCCACAGGTCATTAGTACAGGATTTGCTGCCACATCTTACCCAGCACCTTGTTCACCTTCCACCACCCTGCCAGTTCAGGGGCTCAGGCAGATTTCACTGTGTTGCTGCAGTTTTGTCCGGTTCATACGCCAATTGTGAATTTCCCTCTCCACGCTTGCTTTCTCAAAATCCATCCAAGTCAGCTCAGCTAAGTAGAGCAGGCCTTGAGTCCAACAAAAGGGAAACCCATTGGTGAGTGAGCACTAGGGCTTTTGGAGTACCTGTGAAAATGCTGTTCCACACCCCTTCCTGCAGGGCTCCTCTAATGTCTTGGGAAGCAAAAATCATAATTCTGCCTGCAAAGAGCATGCCACAGACAAGCAGGCCAGGTTGCTCTTGGTGAAGGTCTGGAAATGCTGGCCTGGCAGAAGTGGCTTTACCTTGTCTACACATATCACTGATCACGGAGTGGTTTAGCAACTTATGCCTTGTACATGCAGGAGAGTGGCACCAGTTTAATTTAAGCTGTTTTGTTGCTTTCTTAATTGATATACTTAGTGTTGCAAGCTTTTCTGCAGGCACTCACTCTCAGAGCAGGTTATTTTGGTTTAATCTGAACTTCTTCCCAACTGATTTACACTAATGAAAAATAATGCATACTTTCACTAGAACAAGAGAAGCCATATGGAGATTGTACCTGTTGAACTAAGTTTAAACTCTTCTCTAGGTCATATCCATACAGATTTTCTCTGTTGTCAAGGCCATAGAGCATCTGGGAGGCTACTCTAAGTGACACCTACCCACCTACAGTCCCACTTAGGGAGAGGGATAGGAACAGGCACTTAGGTATAATAGAGAGCAGCATTTTGCCCATCACCCATTTTCTCCAGCCACTGTGATGGGGGGTGCAATTATCAGTGTTGCACAAATTGCTAGTTTCGTGCCCCTGGAGGCTTTTCCCAAACACCTCAAGGAGGGAGTCACACTCAGGCTGGGTCCATTATAAGTTTATTGATTGCACAATTGGTCGACAAAGGGGTTAAGTAACCCAAAGCAGGGTCAACCCCCAGTCTTTGTCTGAGGGTTTTTTATAGCTTACCTAAACAAAGAGCTGTAGCGTGTCTTACAACTATTGGCAGTTTCACAATTTTACCGTTACGTCTAAGTTTCCACAGGATGTCAGGGCCTTTTAAGTTAGACTCAACTTATTATGGGATAGATGAAGGCGCATGCGTGTTGGGGAAGCTGTGGTAAACTCAATGTCCTTTAGTAACCCCTTATCTTCGTGTAATTTTAGGTCATTGAACAGGTGCGATTGTGAAACTCTACGTGTAAAGCTGCCTTTAACCTATATGCAGAAGCTGTTAGCAAGCCATGCTGAATACAGAAGCATATTGCAAAAATAAAGCATCATGTCTAATTTTAAGCCTTATGTCTAAAATCGAATGTATTTGTACTACATCAGGGATCCAGCTTTTATGTTTCCCATGGAAAAATGGAAAAAACTCTAGATTTCCCTTTTAACTGAGAAAAACATGGATTTTTTGTTTTAACAAAGAAACACATGGATTTTCCACTTTTGCAAAGAGTTCTCCTCAGGATATCAGGTTTCCAGGCTGCAAGGGGCTGGGGGGAGCGGGAGAAGGGCAGTCAGGCAGGGGGTGCCATGTGCATGGGCGTGCTCACACATGCACAGGGCCACCAGGCAGCCTGGAGAGCAGCTTCGGGCAAGTAAGTCTGATGGGTGGGGGGTGGGAATTGAGGCTCCCATAGGGAGGGAAGGAGTTGGGCAGGGCTTGGGCTGGGGCTGCTGCCCAACTGGGCCGATACATGGGGCTTGGGGCCCAGGGCTGGAATGCATGGCCACAGGGCCTGGATGGGGAGTAGGACAGGGCCATGGGTAGCTCATCGGGTGAGGCTGAATCCCCGCTGCTGCACACCGTTGCATCTCTATGACACAATAATGGGTCTTATACCAGGCAAGGAGACTAAGACATGGTTGTCCTAAACTAAAAGCAAGTTTATTGAACCCTAACAGATACAATTCTAATTAAAATTAGCAGTTAAAAATCTGAGGTTTGTAATTAGTCAAAGCACATGCTCACTGCCCCGAAATGTTGCAAATGCAACTTCACTAGCTAATCAGGCCATGAATTCTCGTCTGGGGAACTCCTGGCTCCCATGTCTGATGTCAAGACAGGATCTTAGATTGGTAACAGGATCTCCTCTGGCTTTTGTCAGGATTGTTCCAAGGAGGGGTTCAACTCTTGTTCTTATATACTTTATTGTTACTGCATTATCATTAATACATTAGCATAAGCTCTTCTGTACAGTGCATATTAATGAGCCTATTTCTGCTTGCTGTACATGATGATCTGTAACTGAACTTTTCCAGTAGCTAAAAATGAGTTTATTCTTTGGTAGGGTTTAGTTTTGCTATTAATAATTTCCTTTTTCTCCCCACCCAATTCCTGTTCCGACTTTGGTCATCCAGCCAAGGTACTCCCAAACTTCTTCTTTTCCTTTGCCAGGGATGGGTCATGGTCAGGGTGACATGTTTGTCAGATTTCTGTTGGGTTTCAGCTGGTTGCAGCTAAGAATAAGCATACAGCGAACAGATCTCAGTTTCTTGCCAAGTGTCCATACTATCGAGCTGGACCCAGAAGCCTCTGGATCCCAACAGCACATTCCCACTGGGGTGGGGTGGGGGGGCATATTCCCCCCAGATTTGTGCATGGGGCAGATGTGGGCTCCCCACTGCAGACTCAGGCTCCCTGCCCTGCTGCCCTCCCATGTGGGCCTCCGTGGCCCAGCGGGCAGAACCCGGTGCAGCAAGGCAGACAGGGCAGGAAAGCTCGTGCCACCACTGCAAGCCCCAGCATGCCATGGCGAGGCACCCCCTACCCACTCAGCAGCAGTGGGGGCAGAGGGGCAAAGTTGTGCCCCTTGCTGCTGCTGAGCATGCAGGGAACACCTTGCCATGGTGGTATGGGTCTTGCAGCAGCAGCACAAGCTTCCCTGCCTAGCCTTGCTCTACCCAGCTCTGCCTAGCCACACTGGGTCCCAACCCACTGGGCTGCGGAGGCTCTGAGCAGAGGGCAGCGGGGTGGGGAGCCCAAGCCCACAGCAGGCAGCCTGATCCCTGCCCCACACAGGCTCCACTCCAGCCATACTACCCATGGGGGAAAGGGAGCTTGGCTCTGCATTCCACTCTGCTGCAGCAGACACCACCTCCCACGGGCGGCAGCCAGGACTTGGGCACTGCTGGGGGCAGGGGGCTGTGGACCTAGGTCCTTGGCCCCATAACCCTAGCACCTGGGGGGTGGAAGGTAAGGTGGCTGTGTGTACGGAGTGAGGGGCCCCAGCAAGGCTCAGGGGCTGAGAGTGGAGAGTGAGGGGCCTGGATCTGTGTCCTGGTAAGCTAAGGGGAAGCTCTCATTTTCCATGATAAAAAACACAAAATCAAATACCAAAATTTCTAGGAACTTAGAATTTATTTTATTATAGTGATTGAGGCATTGGTAGGCTTCCAAATTGCTTTAAAAATGAATATATCAATAAAACATTGTGATCAATTGATTATATATATGAGTGGCATTTTAATATATTTAATCATGGATTTGGGGGGTTTTAAAGCAGAGAATTTGCAATTTTTAAACAGAGAAAATCAGGATCCCTGGTAATTATTCTGTCAGTGTACCATCCAGAGATCACACACACACACACGCACACGCACACACACACACACACTTCAGTACAGCACAAAGGGGCCACTCTGGGATGAGGAATCTGGCCATTGTATGTGAAGTCCAAACTGTAGCCCTAGGCCTGCTCCACAGGGGATGCTGCACTGATATAACCTCCCACAGCATGGATTGGAACTGGAACTGATGTTGCTAAACCAGTGCAGCTTTCACATGGAGATAAACCTTGCTTAGAACTCTGGGTTATCACCAGGGATCCTGGTTTTCCCTAATTAAAAAAAAAAAGGCAATTTCTCTGCTAACCCCGCCCCCCCCCACACACACACACACACTCTCTAATAAAAAACTCAAAATCTGTGATTAAAATTAAAGCCCACCCCAGCCCTGCTTGTGCCTCTCACTCCTCCCCCACAGCCTTGCTGGTGCCCCACACCCCCTGCTCCCCCAGCTCTGCCGGAGGGGGCCCCCAGTTGCCAGGGCTATGGACCCAGGTCTGCAGGCCCCTGCCCCCAGGTGGTGGCACCTCCCCACCACAACGTGCACTCCTGGGGGGCAGAGGGGACTTGTGCCCCCCAGATCTGAACACGGGGCAGGTGCAGGCTGTGAGCTCAGACTGCCGCCCTGCTTCCCTCCCCAAGGGCCTCTGCAGCCTAGCAGGCATTACCCAGTGCAACAGGGAGCAGAGCAGGCACATGGAGGGGCTGCTCACCACTGTGAGCTCTGCTCTGCCCTGGTGATGCACCCCCTGCACGCGTGGCTGCAGTGAGAGCAGCAGTGTGGGGTTGCGCGCCTCAAAGCAATGGCAGGAGATGCATCACCAGGGCAGCGCAGAGCTCAAAGGAGCAAGGAGATCCCCACACAGCTCGGCTGTTCCCTGCAGCACCGGGTCATGCCCTCTAGGCTGCAGAGGCCCCAGGGGAGGGAAGCAGGGCAGGAGGCCAAGCCTGCACCTGCACCTACTTTGTATACAGATCTAGGGGCCGTGGGTCCCCCATCTCCCCAGGAGTGCGCGCAACAGTGGGGAGCCAGCCCTCCCCCTCTTCCAGATGAGCCACCCACAGTCCTGCCCTGCTCCCCACTGGGGCCCTGCAGCTGCACATTGTGGCCCCAGCCCCAAGCACCACCCAGCTGGGCAGCAGCCCCAGCCTGCCCAGCTCCCTCCCTCTCCCTCCCTACAAGGACCTCAATCCCCCTCTTCCCCCCACCCCACCCCCAATGACATGCAGGAGCTGCTCTTCAGGCTGCCTGGGCCCATGTGCATGTACATGCACATGGTGCCCCCTATCTCACCACCTTCCTCCCACTCCCTCCCAGCTCCCTGGAGGCTGGAACTCTGCCAGCCTGCAGGTTGTTCATTGCAAAACTGCAAAATCCGTGGGTTTCTCTGGTAAAACAAGAAATCCTTATTTGCCTCTGGTAAAAGATAAAATCCATGGCTGACTCAGTTTTTCCATGGGAAATGGATCCCTGGTTACCCCTAATGGCCACATGTGATACACAAAGACCTTAAGCTCCTCTGCAATGACCTCTGCAATAAAAGCTGTTTTTTGAAGAAGGATAACAATGTGTCCCTCTTTTACAAGCCTTAGCTGCTACAGCCCCTAGGAGTAGGTCCAGTAGAACCAGTGGTAACCAGTATGCAACTGCAAGACAGTCTTTCTATGAGGATAACTAGTTCTCTTGGAAATGGACATAGCAAGTGGATGAGCCACTGAAACGCATGTGTGTTGGCATTTCAGTTGTTCAGGTGCCTTTTAATGGCTTAGATCCAGGTCTGCAAAGGCATTTTAGGCACCTAATTCATGTTGGTTTAATGAGACTTTAATTACAGGTCACACTGAGTCAGCAAGCCATATCCCTCTGGACACCACCCTTCCAAGTCATGGCTCCTCCACCACACACATTTCCCCCTAGCCCAAATAAGCCTCCTGCCCCTGCTGTTGCCTAGCTGCTCAGTCCCATAGCTCAGCTGTTCTTTCCTTTTTAAAGTATCAGGGTCAGAGACCCTTGTTATGGGGATAAAAATCCAGAGTCTGTTTAGTCTTAACACAGTCCACCCTGTGGTTGATTTCTTGTTCTGCAATTTCATGTTCAAGTCAATTCAGAGTTCTGTTGAGTGAAAGCAGCTCCTCTAAGGTCAGTGATAGAATGTCCAGGGAGGCTAAATTGTTCTGCTAAATTGTCTGTCTTTCTGGATGTGATGTCAGATCAGTGTTCATCCATTCTTTCACATTAGGATCCCCCCCATCGGTCCAATGTAGACAGCAGTGGGGTACTGTGAGCAAGTGATGACATAGATGATGTTGGTAGAGGAGAAAGTGAATGAATCCTGAAGGTTATAATCCATGTCCAGTGATGTCGTGGCCTGAAATTCTGAAGGAAGGCCTGGTACCTTGGGAAGAATAAGATAGGAGTCAGTGGCTAGGGACAGACATTCAAAAAACCTGAGCCAGAATTGATTTAGTCTTTGCAGGTTAGTCTAAACTGCAAAGCTTGAACTGAGTTGGAGGTGGATAGATGTTCCCTTTTCATTCCAGAACTGCAGGCACATGTCTGCAGTGGCTCAGGCTAGAAGCTGTGGGGAGCACTAGAGCAGCCCTCCCTTCCATTCTACAGTGCTGAGCTGATGGGGCATGGCCAGGCCCACTGTACGGTCTGCCTTTGTCCCATCTCCCACAGCACAGACCATAGCCAGCATGTAGTATGCTAGCTAATGCTGAAAGGTGTATGGTGGCCATCATAGAGGACAGTCTGGTTGTCTTCTGTCCTCTATTGATACAAAACCTGACGCCTTTATGTCCTCTGTTTTTCTCTTTTCAAGGCATCAGGTTTCATATCAATAGAGAACAGAACAGCAGAAAACTGGAATGTCCTCTATGATGGTCATCCTATGTCTGTGTAAGGCAGAGGGGATGGGGAGGGTGGGTGGAATCCCTGCTTGAGCAGGGTGTGGTGAGGGGGAAGGGGGAAGCAGGAGGAAGCAAGGCAAACCCCGCTGTACGTGCAGTCTCTGCTGGAGCTGCAGTCAGGGAGCAGAGGGGAGGGGCCAGCCCAGCTCTCTGGAGCAGAGAGCCACGCTCAGCCCACAGAGCGATCTGGGATGCTGGTGGACTGTTTTAACTTAAACCAGGAAGGGGTCTGAGATAGCTGTTGCATAAGGCAGTTTCACCCAAATCAGTCAAGTCCAATACTACATGCAACCAGGTTTATATCAAACCGGTTTCAGCCATTTTCAAACTGGTTTACGTGCACTGAGCATCTGTTCTGTTACAGGCTTAAACCAGTTTCTGATCACATAAACCGATTTGTGTGTAATGTCCATCCCTAGCCAGGTAGTCTGCTGCTGGAGAGATATTGCTTAGGTTGGAGGGCTTCCTGTAAGCCAAGACCGGCTTTTCGGTGTTCATCATTTTCAGGAGGCCATGGAGGTCATTAATGATGTGTCCAAAGTGTTCAAGCTGGGAGCTAAAGTGACAGCAACAGGGATTCTGTTGTCCTTGTCACGTTCTATTTCAATACCTGCTCCCTACAAGTCCTTTCAGAGCATCTGATACAGTAAGATCTTGCTTATGAAAGCTTATGCATCTCTTAATGAGTCTATAAATCACTTCCAATCACAAGCAAGAGGATGAGCTCAGCTAAGTCCCATCAGACTGGCACTAAGATGAATTATGCTCCACAAATCATTTGTATTTTTTAAAAGGTTCCTGCAGCATAACCAGGAAGGTGAAGCCAGAGCTCTGACATTTATAACTAGATAGTCACTCGGGCTGGGGAAAGTCAGCAATATTCATAGTTTGTGGCTTTATTTGCTTCATGCAGCTTGTACCAAAGACAAACATTTTCTTTCTCTGTTTTTTGATGCACAGTATGTATGCTGCAGAAGCACAATCAATAGTCACTGTTAAAACAATTACAACAATGTCACATCCTATTTAAAACACAGGGCTTGTATTGGTTTTAAACCATTTTAACACCCTTTCAGTGGCATTATATCATCAAGAGCAATCTTTGCAATGACTCAAGGTCGCAGTAGGGATAATAACTTGAATACTGGGCCATGTGTGAGGAGGAAAAAAAATCTGCTGAACAATTACCCAGCCTATTGTCAGTTTCACCTGACTGCAGCTTTTGCAACAGCTAATAAAGCTTTCACCAATGTCTGTAGTTTTAAGATAGGATATGTTTCAAATAGATTTGTCCAAACGCAGAAGCAAATTTTGCTCTCATTTCCTACCTGGATCATGCTCTCATATTGATCCCTAATATATCAATCACAATACTTAATAAAACAGCTCTGCCATCTAGTGACCAGATTGTTCATTAGGCCTGATATTTAATTGCATCTGTTTCCTTTAGGTAACTGTGATATCTGGCCAGTAACCTTACAATAAAGGGTTTGAGGCAACTGGAAGCTTTAAGATACTACTTGAACAAAGTTATAATAATGTAAGTGCAGCTAATCTTTCTGTTACCATCAACCTCTCAGTTGCAGCATCACTAATGATTTCTAACCTCTAGGTACAACAATCAGACACACGCGCGTGCACACATACTCTCTCACCAGCTGTTGGACCAGATGCAACAATAATGCTCTGCTACAATGGCATATTTTAGTAGTTTATGAAAATAACAGTTTTTCTTTAAACTGTGAGATCTGTTGTTCTCAGACAAAATAAAAGTTAAGTTGGATGCAACTGTAATCCTGGGTAGCTTAAGCTCCAGAGAGGAAATCCATTTCGTGACTGAGAATAAATTACCTGAAGGGAGTGTGTCTTCCTAAAGAATAATGCTTGCTCTAAGAACTGATAGCTGAAAACTTTTTTGCAGTGATGGTTGGCTTTTAACCCTTTCTGATTCATCTTTAGATAGTCTTATCAGATGCATGACTGTCCAATCTTTGCTGAAACCTGCTCAGTTTTTGGTCTGAGCAATCATGTGCCAGTGATTTTTATAGTCTGTTCTTGCTCTGGATGGAAGAGAACTTTCTTTTGTGCATTTCTAAGTTTAAAATTTGCCACATGCCATTTTCAAAGACTGTTCCTTCATGCCTTTGTTACTGAACAGAAATGCCCAGTCACCTGCCTCTATCTCAGTCACTGTTTTACTCAGCTCCTCTCTATAGTCAACAGATGCAGGCATTTTCCTTTTCATATGGATGTAACCTCAGGCTTCTAAACTTCCCTGTCATATACATGTGCGTACATGTTGGGGCATATTCCCTGCTTCTATCTTTGGAGCCTTCCCAACTCTCAGTTATCTCCTGGTTCACCTGGGTTGATCAGAACTGGCCAGTCTGAGACACAGACAGAGTTCTTTCACAAATTGGTCCTAGCCACTCAGTGAATGTCTTCACGAGTATACAAAGTGAGCCAAAAATGAAAGCACTACAGCAACTTGAGGTCTTCATGACAATGACAAATAAGGTAGCTGAAATAAAGAAAGAACGGGACTAGTTATCCTCTGGAATTCAGAACCGAACATACAAGACATTATTGAAGCCAAGAGCTAAGCAGGGCTCAGGAAAGGATTCCTAAGATTTATATGGAGAGCATTATTATCCAGATGTTTCAGGACATAAACTAGCCTTTGGCTAGAAGGGTTAAAATGACATTTTCCTTTTGGGCAGATAATTCCACAGCGACCACTTCTGGGCTTCTTGAGCCTCGGTTGGAAGAACCTCAATCAAGGATAGGATATTTGACCAGATGGACAGTGGACTGGTCTGATACAGTCTGGCAATTCCAATCTCCCTAAATGATAGCAATTTTAATGCTGGCTCTCTGTCCACCTGCTGTATTCAATTACCATACTGAAAAGTTCAACTACAATCGGTGAAATAAGCAAACTATAAGGAAAAGTTTATCTATATCTGGAAATATCATCCCAGGTTGGAACTGGAAGATGTCTCTTTAACATCAGCTGTCATCTGTGGCGGCATGCTAAATACCTCTGGGCCAGATTGCCAAAGGTGAAGATGCAGCATTAGTATAGAATCATTAGGTTGGAAGGGACCTTGAGAGTCATTTAATCTAACTCCCTGAACAGATGCAGGATAGGCTATACCTAAACCATCTCAAACAGAAACCTATCCAAGCCTCCTCTTGAAAGCTTCCAGTGAAGGAGATTTCACAGCTTCCCTGGGCAGCTTGTTCCATTGTCCTACTGATCTTATAGTTAGGAATGAAGTTAATGTGAATACGTGTTACCAATGCAAACAAGCTACCCGAGTGTGCCTGTGGCCAATCAGGCATATAATTAACCCGAAGTATTTTCAAGTTTTGGCTTAGCCAAGGTGCACTCAAACCCTGGAGAGGAGAAACCAAACCCAGTGTGCAGACATGAGCCTATTTTGAACCATATTCACAATCTTTTGTAACCTTTTGGTTACTCTAATGGGAGGAGTTTCCTGTGACAGGAGGGTTTGGCCAAGTACCACCAATGACTCTCCCTCAATTCATGTCTCAACTTTGCATGCACAAGTTGTGTGTGCAAACTGCTATGCACACCTAACTTTGAAAATCTGGCCCAGCCTCCTCTTCAGACCATAGAGGTCAGAAGTTGAAAGAGTTCAGATGTATGAAAACAGGCCACCTTAAAAAAGTTTTTCTTAAAAGCTAGGGACAGACATTACACACAAATCGGTTTAAGTGATCAGAAACTGGTTTAACCCTATAACAGAACAGATGTTTAGTGAACATAAACCAGTTTTAAAATGGCTGAAACCAGTCTGAGATAAACCTGGTTGAATGTAGTATCAGACTTAACTAATTTGGCTCAAACCAGTTTATGCAATGTCTGTCCCAGACCCCTTGCTAGTTTAAGATAAACCAGACAACCCCAGCATCCCAGCATGCTCTCCGAGCTGGTGGAGCTTCCTGCTTCACAGCAGGGCTGGCCCCCCCCACTCTGCTCCCTGGGCAGAGCTCCTCTGGCACAGACTTGCAGACACAGCAGGGCCTGCTGGCTTCCCTGTGCTGCCCTCCCCCCCCCCCCCCCCCCCCCCCCAATGTGGTATACTAGCTAGTGCTATATAAGGCTCTGGCAGAGACTGCACACACACCAGGGTCTGCTGGCCTCCCCCTGCCCTACCCCCCTCACTGCTCAAGCAGGAAATCCTCCCCCCTCCCTCCCATCTCCCACAGCACAGACCCCAGCCCCATGGACCCTAGGCATGTGGTGTGCTAGCTAATGCCGAGAGGTGTCTTTGTATGTGTGTATCTCCAATTTCATTAGGATAGGCAGGCAGACAGAACAGGGCTTTTGGAGCTAATCAACAGGTCACCCCTGTAAGCTGTTTAAGAAGAGTTTGAAGTAATGGGAGAGAGGCTGTTGTTTTGCTAATCAGGTGATAAAGACTCTTACCAGCTCCAGGATACCTTGCTCGTCTGTCAGTTTGCTGCAGACAGTCTGACAAGCAGGAAGGGAGATTGAAAAGCTCTGTATCATCAACAGATGCATGCACTGCACCCCCACCCCCTTTGCCTCAGAGTGCTGGCAAGGGGCTGGGGGCTGACAACTCTCCCGCCTGTTGAGCAGCCAGTGGGGAAAAGCCTGGGATGGTGCAGGCAGACCTCCCTAATAAGAAAGTCCTGCCAGGGTCTGGTCACGCACCCGTCAGTTCAACTCTGTGCAAGTGAAGGGAGGACTGCTCTAGCCCCCTCTGGCTTCTAGCCTGAGCCACTGCAGGCATGTGCCTGAATTTCCTCAGTCCAGACAGAATGTCTGTCCAGTTTCCAACTGGTTCAGCCTAGTCAGGTTAGACTAACCTGCAAAGCTTGAATCAGGCTTTTTGAATGTCTGTCCCTAGCCAAAGGGATACCTCTTTCCTAGGCATCTATCTTCTGTAGGGCATTATAACCTTCCTCATTTTGGTTCCTTTGCACATTTGACTGAAAATAATGATGACTAAGTAATAATTGCTCACTTAAATATGATGAATTGCTTCTCTTCTGAGCACAGTAAATACACAGAAATAGAGAAAATACGCAGAGTGTCTGGCAAATGAAGCATAGTGCATGAAACTAAAATGACGCATGGTCTCGGGAGAAAAATTAAACAGAAAACAGCAATTGTAATCTTACTGCAGCAAATGGGAATGCACTGAACGTGAAAAAGAGTCCAAAGAAAAATCAGATCAAAGGAAGCAAACGTAAAGGCTTGCTACTGATGAAAAAACAAAGGCAGGCTAAGCAACAAGCTGCATCAATTCCTGTGTGCTTGGTATCAGGACTTTACCTCTCTGTGCTGAGAATGGCAAACTTAAAGAATGCAGAGGGGCTGCTCATGTCACTAAACCTAGAATGAGGGCAGTCTCCATCCCATATGGATCTATGTGGAGCTAGGTTGCCCCATGCCAGCCTACTGCAGGAGTTCTCTCCTTTTCTCCCCAAGGTTCTTGTCAAGGATCCTATCAGAAAGGGGCCCCTTTGGCCAGAAGGATGCCTGAGGTCTGATCCAACCTTACCATTCCTGAGCTCCTGTAGTGTTAGCAGAAATGGGGCCACTGAAGTGAGTGGACCTACCCCATGACTCACCATGTAACCTTTTTGCTCTTGGAGATTGATGTAGGGGTGTTTTCCTGCAGGGCTCTAGGGTCAACAGTGCCCCAACAAGAGAGCCTGGCTGTTTCACTTGCTAATACTTGGGGAAGGTTTCCTCAAGGAGACTGCTCTTGGAGGCAGAAATGCATCTGGCTGCCGCCAGAAGGAATCCTAATACTGCAGCATCTAGAGCAGAGGTGACCAACCTGCAGCACTGGTGCCACAAGTGGCAAAGGCAAGCCTGTGTGTGTGTCTTACAGCAGATCAGGGAAGGGACAGGCAACACAGTTGTAGATTGGGAGGAAGCAGAAAGCAGAGCAGCAAATCAGGCAGGGAGCACAGGGCTGGGAGCAGAAAGTAGAGCAGCAGATCAAGCAGGCGAAGGGGATTGGAGTGGCAGTTGGGGAGCATGCCAGGCTAATTTGTGATGCACTTGTCAAAAAGGCTGGCCTCTACTGATCTAGCATACGGACAGCTAAGGGAAGGGAACACTGTCATATACATGTGCATGTCTCTATGTGTGCATACATGCTGGGGCATATTCTGTGTCTAGAGAGCTATATTGTGTGGGTAGGGCGAAACCAAGCCAGCTGAGGTGGACTTGCAGGGCATGGATGGAATTTATTGGAACTCTGAGCCAGGAGGAGTTAGTTCATGGTATCTGGGGGGGGGCCACGGGTGCGGACTGGGAGAAGGTTGGCAGTCTGACAGAGTCCAGGCTGGGAGAGAACAGGTTGGGGTGGCAAAGGAAGAGTGAGTTATCATAGCTTTTCACCCCGAAATAAGCAGAGGGAGGTGAAGCCTTTTTCTCTTCTTCCTTCCACAGCTACCTCCCTCCTACCTTGCATCCCCCCCCCATGACATACCCATGCAGTGTCCCACCTAAGAACATGTTAGATTTCATTTTCTTGCCAAAAAACTATTCACAAAAAACCTGAGGGGAGGTGGTAATCTTCCCTTCCCTTCCCTCCCCTTCCCCACTTCCCTTCTGTACCTACAAAAAATGAAATTGTATGTTTAAAGCAGGTCTGGGAGATCTCAACTGGTGCAGGCCTGCAGAAAGTTAGATGGTTCCAACTTTGCTTAGCAGAGAACTCTTCTACAAGTATTTTAGCAACAAAAGGAAGGACAAGGAAAGGTGGAGGAGGCAACCTAGTAAAAGATGAAGTGGAACAGGCTGAAGTACTCAATGCCTTTTTTACCTCGGTCTTCACAAGCAAGGTCAGCTCGCAAACTATAGCACCGGGCAGCATAGTTTGGGGAGGTGAGCAGCCAACAGTGGTGAAAGAACAGGTTAGGGACTATTTAGAAAAGCTGCACATGTACAAGTCCATGGGGCCGGATGTAATGCATCTGAGGGTGCTGAGGGAGATAGCTGATGTGATTGCAGAGCCACTGACCATCATCTTTGAAAACTTGTGGCAATTGGGAGAAGTCCCAGATGCTTGGAAATAGGCAAATATAGTGCCCAGGTTTAAGAAAGGGAAGAAGGAGGATCCAGGGAACTACAGATCGGTCAGCCTCACCTCAGTCCCTGTAATAATCATGAAGCAGGTCCTCAAGGAAACTATTTCTAAGCACGTGGAGCAGAAGAAAGTGATCAGGAACAGACAGCATGGATTCACCAAGAGCAAGTCATGCCTGACCAACTTGATTGCCTTCTGTGAGGAGATAACCGACTCTGTGGATGTGGGGAAAGCAGTGGACATGATATACCTTGACTTTGACAAGGCTTTTAATATGGTCTCCCACAGCATTCTTGCAAGCAAGCTAAGAAAGTATGGGTTCGATAAATGGACCGTAAGGTGGATAGAAAGCTGCCTGGATCATCCTGCTCAATGGGTAGCGATCAATGGCTTGATGTCTAATAGGCAGCCACTATCAAGTGAAGTGCCCCAGGGATCAGCCCTCAGACCAGTTTTGTTCAATATCTTCATCGGTGATCCAAAAGATATGATGGATTGCACCCTCAGCAAGTTTGCAGATGACACCAAGCTGAGAGGTGTAGTAAACAGGCTGGAGGGTAGGGCTAGGATTCAGAGTGACATCAACAAATTAGAGGATTGGGCCAAAAGAAATCTCATCAAGCTCAACAAAGACAAGTGCAAAGTCCTGCACGTAGGATGGAAGAATCTCACACACCACTACAGGCTTGAGACCAAGTGAATAAGCAACAGTCCTGTAGAAAAGGACCTGGGGGTTACAGTGGACAATGAGCTGGATATAAGTCAACAGTGTTCCCTTGTTGCCAAGAAGGTTAACAGCATACTAGGCTACATTATTAGGAGTGTTGCCAGCAAACTGAGGGAAGTAATTATTCCCTTCTATTCTGCACTGGTGAGGCCACATCTGGAGTACTGTGTCCAATTTTGGGCCCCCCCCTAAAGAAAGGATGTGGACAAGTTGGAGAGAGTCCAGTGGAGGGCAACAAAAGTGGTTAGGGGGCTGGGGCACATGACTTCTGAGGAGAGGCTGAGTGAACTGGGCTTATTTAGTTTGCAGAAGAGAAGACTGAGGGGCATTTGATAGCAGTCTTTAACTACCCGAAGGGTGGTTCCAAAGGGGATAGACTCTTCTCTGTGGTGGCAGATAACAGAACAAGGGGCAATGGTCTCAAGTTGCAGCAAGTTTAGGTTGCATATGAGGAAAAACTCTCTTACTAGGAGGGTGGTGAAGCACTGGAACAGGTTACATAGAGAGCTGGTGGAATCTCCATCCCTGGAGGTTTTTAAGGCCCAACTCAACAAACCCTGGCTGGAAGGATCTACTTGGGGAAGGTCCTGATTTGGGCAGGAGGTTGGACTAGATGACCTCCTGATGTCCCTTCCACCCTTAATTTTCTATTATACTAACCCCCAGGCCTCTATAGCAAGAGTAGGGTTGTCTCTCCAGGCTTGCTCTCAATGCTGCCTTTGATCAGAGATGTATCTGAAACCATTATCTAATCCAGAGCTGTCCAACTTCTTGGTGACCGGAGACTGCATACCACAAGAGCCAAAGTGGTGCAGGCTGGGACACCCCCACCACACATGGTATGGCCCTCCTGTACCTTCCCACCACCCTGAGACTCTGGGTGCCAGTGCCCCAGACCTCCCATGAGACACAGGCTCCTTTGGCTCTACAGGCTGTGTCATCCCACATAGCCTTACCCCACCTAAGTAAGAAACTGAGAACAAAAGAGAAAGGAGAATCCCAGAGACCCAAGCAGCAAAGTAACCAAAAATTACTGCACAGAGTGGGTGCACATCTGCACGTGCGCATTCGTACTGTGTGGTAATTATGGCAACTTTCGCTGACTCATGATGCAGGTAGCAAATTTACTCCCCAGTAATTACTGTGCAGTAAGTTACATGTTGGTGCCTTACTGCTCAGTAACCCTGTTTGTGTGGACTAACGTGGGAGTAACTTTACTTCCAAGTCAGTGCACACACAGAGTTACTGTGCTGTAGTGCCTACACATGTAGACGCCGGTCGAAAAACCACTTACTGTGCTGTAACTTACTTCACAGTAAATGGATGTATAGACACACCTAGGTTACCACAAAGTGATTTCTTTTTTTAAACACCTGAGTTTTAATGTCCTGTGTGTTTGTTAGGAGACTCTTGGCAGGAAAGGGAAAAAGAGCATGAATAAATATGACAGGACAGTCCAGGGTCATAGCTTTGGAGTCCAGCCTAGGGAAGAATGATTACTACAGTCAGTACCCAGGGGTCATCCAGCAATATAATGCAAGAGCAGGTATTCTTAAGGCACCTGAGCTACCAGGGTCATGGGAAGGGAGTCCTGGCTGACACATTCTCGTCCACATTTCTGGTCTCATCCTCTTGGAGCCATTTGTAGGAGGTATAATTCAGAACAGCTGTCAGATTACTCTAACAAAGCTTAGGTGGACAAGCAGTGGAGTTGTAGTGTGAAATTCAAGCTGGTTTTGTACACACCAGCCCTTTGGATGATTTTCAGAGCTGTGCAGAGGCTCAGCATGAGCCTTACATACTGATCAAGTCCTCCAAACAACAGTTGTAAGTTAATGGTTCAAAACCTCAGACTATGGCCCTGCACGAGGGGGAAATTTCCATCCTATGTGAGTTCTATGTACATAGCTATGTACAAACAGGGGCTCAGCCCTGCCCATTCCCAACCACACCTGCCTGCAGGAGGACAGACAGTATCCTCCTCTCTATCAGTGTAAGCACAGGCAAAGCACTACAGTGGCAGTCACCACCAAACCAGAATTATTTTGGAGGCTCTCCCTGGAGTGGTTCTGTGGGAGCAGCCAGCTCTTATGGTTGTATCATGAATTATGGAATATTTGATCTTTTGACTCTGTGTGTGTGTGTGTGTGTGTGTGTGTGTGTGTTCATAGGCTGAGTCCCATACCCCACAATATACATGCACCTACACCCCCCTCACACTGCCATACATGCAAACCCCCCACATCCCCTCACACCCCAGGCACCCCATCCCCCACAAACCCCTTACCCACCCACACCCCACATGCTCTCTCACTCCACACCCACAGCCCACCACGAACCTATACCCATTCCCCACAATATACAAGAGTAAGACTTCATTTTAAGCTGTTGTGCAATTATCTCTATATACACTACACAAATGCATGTAAATCAGGACAAAAATATTTTTGTAACCAAATTAATGAATGTTGTAGATGTTCACTTTTTAAAACAATTTGTTTTTTTCTGGTTCCGAGATGGCAAAACCTCTTGCTGAAAGGAGTACTTCTGGAGGCAAGGGATGGGACTTCTAGTGCCAAAGGTCAGGGGTTAGGGGGGGGGGCTTCCAGTCACAAGACAGCAACCAGGGGTGGGGCATCTGTCAAGGGGCGGGGCTACCAACGCGGCCCTTGTCAAAACTCAGTACGCAGCTCTTCGCCCGAAATATCTGCCCGCCCCTGATCTAAACAGCCTATTGCCTGAGAGTTAATGCGGCTTCAGAAAAAGACGCAGAACCACCGACATGGTGCTTGTGGCCAGGCAGCTTCAAGAAAAGTGCCAGGAACAGAACATTGACTTTCTCCTCACGTTCATTGACTTACCCAAAGCCTTCGACACAGTGAACCATGAAGGCCCCTGTGAAATCATGAAGAAGTACGAATGCCCTGGAAAAATCCATTAATATGGTTCAACAGTTGCATGATGGCAAGCATCCTTGCGAACGGCGAATGCTCTGACCCCTTTCTGGTCACAAATGGCATCAAGCAGGGCTGTGTGCTTGCACCTACTCACTTCAGCATGGTATTCTCTACCATGCTGTTGGATGCCTTCCAAAATGATGACCATGGTATGGGGATCAGGTACCATTTCAACGGAGACATCTTCAACCTGCGCAGACTCCAAGCGAGCTCCAAAGTCCAGACAGCCACACTTCAAGACTTTCTCTTTGCCAACAACTGTATGTTATGCACAGGCTCACAGGCTGATGTGCAACGGTCCCTGGACCTATTCTCATCAGCCTGCAACAACTTCAGACTCACTATCAACACGAAGAAGACGTACGTGAGGTTTCAGCCTGCACCTGGCACAACACCCCAGGAACTACACATCTCAGTAAATAACTGTCGATGGTCAACAAGTTTGCCTATCTAGGCAGCACGCTGTCCCGTGCTGTCCACATCAATGACGAAGTCAACACGAGGCTAGCAAAAGCCAGCGTGGCCTTTGGCAGACTCTGGAAGTCAGCCTGGGACCACAGAGGCATCGGAATGTCAATGAAACTGAAGGTTTATAAAGCCATCATTCTCCCAACCCTCCTTTATGCCTGCAAAACCTGGACTGTCTACCAGTGTCATGGGAGGAAACTAAACCACTTCCACCTGTGCTGCCTGTGAAAGATACTAAAGATCAAGTGGCAGGACAAGATTCCGGACACTGAGGTGCTCAGAAGATCAGTGCTCCCCAGTATCCACACCCTACTGAAACTGGCGTGGTTAAGATGGGTCAGCCACCTTTCAAAAATGCCTGACACTCACCTGCCAAAGAAAATCTTCTATGGTGAACTGTCAAATGGAGTACACTTTCACAGTACACTAAAGAAGTGGTACAAGGACACCCTAAAGATGTCCCTAAAGAGTTTTGGCATTGACCCAGAGTTGTGGGAGCAAATCGCTCATGACCATCCATCCTGGAAGGCATCAGTCCAGAGCAAAGCACTGGCCTTCGAGCAGCAGCCCACAGCAGAAGCAGTGAGGAAGTGCATGACAAAGAAAACAAGGACCTCTTGTGTCCAGTCCTCGTCAGGCTCCTACCCCTGATGCAGCAGATAGTTCATGGCAAAGATTGGGCTTATAAATCACCTGAGTACTACAACCTAGCCTCCACCCCTCTCCTCTCTCTTCTTCTTCCTTTTTCCTCCCTTCTCCCTCTCTCTTTCCTGCTTCCTTTCTCTCTTTACCCACCCTTCCCCCCCGCTGGATGGGATCATCTTTGCTTGCAAAGGACAAGCAACACTCCATCATTCATCTCTCTGACCTCCATCCTCCTGGTACCTGAACGTATTTATAACAATAGGAATCATTATAGAAAGTGGTGCCTACCCCAAATCTGAGGATGGATTTTTCAATAGCACACAAGACAGGTAAGTGCGAAACTCCCACAGGTCCATTTTTGGTCTCTGCTTGTCAACTCTATCTCTTCATCAGAACACTGACATCCCAAAATATACCTACCATGGCAACTAACCTGCTCTTTCAGCCACCCAAAAACAAGGCCTGCTTCATGCTTGCATTTGTGAACCTGTTTGCTTACACAAGATTAGAGTATCGCCATGGTTCCTCTAGGGTTAGGGACAGAAGTTACACATAAACCAGTTTAAGTGATCACAAACTGGTTTAAACCTATAACAGAATAGAAGCTCAGTGCACATAAACTAGTTCAAAATGACTGAAACTGGTTTAAGATAAACCTGGTTGAATGTAGTATCAGACTTAACTGATTTGGGTCAAACTGGTTTATGAAACTTCTGTTCACTTCCTGGTTCAAGTTAAATCAGAGTCCCCAGCATCCAACCATGCTTTTCAGCCCTGGGCTGGGCTAGGCTATGCTGTCTGCTCCAAAGAGCAGGGCTGGCCCTGCCCCTCTGTTCCCTAGCTGGAGAAATAAGGGCTGGCTGACAAGAGAGGGGGAAGCCCCACTGGGGATGCAGCCCAGTCTGCAGGGGAGGACTGTCCCCCACCCAGAAAAATCCTGGCTGGGATCTGGGGCCAGGGAAGGGGGTTAAACATGCCTGCCCCTGCTCAAATTTACTGGTGGCTGCAACCGTGGACTACAAATCCCAGAGGCACCTGTAAGCAAAAAGAGGAAGTGATGAGCAACCCTGAAGAATCCTGCTGCTGTAATTCTGGGTTGCAAATCCCAGTGACCTCAGAGGCAGCAGGAAGAGGAAGTGAACACAGTCAGAGAGCTGTGCTTTGGCACCCCATGGCTTCTAGCCTGTCCTACTGCAGGCAGGAGGTTGCATTTCTTGTATCAAAGGTAAATGTCTGGTCAATTAAATCTGTGCAGCTTAGACTAACCTGCAAAGACTGAATCGATTCAGCTTCAGGCTTTTTGACTGTCTGTACTTAGTCCCAAAATCTGATATTAGATAACTATAAACTAACTTTCTTTGCAAGGAAATCTGGGTAAAAAAAGAAAAAAAAATGATTTATGTCATTTTTAGTTTCATGTTTAGTTTAGTTTAGTTCTAGCCCCCTCAAGGCCCTTGGGAGTTCCCCCCACCCCTCACAAACAGTTGAGGTCAGGGAAGGATTTGTTCCAACCACTTGCAGTGCCCCTATCCCTACCCAACTCCTCTGCCCAGCTTTATGCTGCCCTGGTTACACTACTGGCTCAGCTCCCTAAAGCCTCCATCAACTGCTGCAATGAGCAACCCAGGAAACCCCAGGTAACTTACCTCTTCGCCCTTCACCTTTCCATTCCCTTCTGCCTCTGACTGTTGTGGGACCAGACCATTTGGCCTGCCTTTACCCCTGTTTTTCTCCTCCCTGTCTCTAATTCGTGTGAGTTCCGTTCTCCTGAACAATGCCATCCAGTACAAGTTCCTAGGTAGCAGCACACCTTTACAGGCTGCACGAGGGGGGGCAATAGGGAGTGCTCCTGCACTGAGCTACCCACCTCACTGCGCGCAACCACCTTCCAGGCTCTGAGTGCCTCCCTGGGAGTGCCTCACTTCTGGCCAACCCCCTTCCTGGAGCACACCAGCTACCCTGGGGCTAACGCTGCCACCACTCAGGTTCTGAACTGTTCTTGGCCCTGTGCCCTCTGAAAAACACAGGTCTAGTAGTCCTAGACGGTACTCAACCCACTGCAAGAACTTGGGGTGTTTCCCTTAGTCTGAAGCACAAATAGTGGTCTCCCTTAGTCGGCCGGACCAAGGGGACCCCAAGGCATAATCTAGACCCTCTCTCAATAAGTCTCCCATGCTAGGAACAGAGGAGAACTTTATTGATTACAAGGAGTAGGGTACAGGATAGAGCAATATCAGAGAAATACTTTAGAGCAAACAGGGTGGCTGGGCAGCCTTTGATCACACATCTGTGTTACTGCAAGCTATGTATCTAATTAGATTGCAAGTTGCTTACTCACAAATATCATCCAGCAGCTGATAGAGCTTTGCTCTGGAGGCAGGCAGTTTGTAGTGTGTCCATGTGTTTCGAGAGAGAGAGAGCTGCAGAAGTTCAACTGCTCTCAGGGTCTTCATCATGGCTGCTGCCACCCCTCCTCCTGGGCAGTCTTAACTTACATAGACCTTCTGAACTCATTTACCTGATCCAATGAAGGCCAGCAGGGGTTGGCTGCCAGCCAACCAATTTGAAATGCATCATTGGTTACCAGGCAAAGGGAAAGTGGCATTTGCCTCCCCTCTTATCCATGATTGCTTAGAACAATGGAGAGTTTAAGCCCCCACCCAAGTGTGAGAGGCCAGTCACATAGGTAGAAGGGCCTCTCACTTACTTCTATGAGCTGCCTAGCCACCATAGGGATAGACAGGTAAGGGGACTGTGTTTAAAGTGTAGTGCGCAGGTTTGTTATTACCCTGAAATAGAATAGTTTTCTGATAAGCATACTGTTAGGTTTACAATAATTTAGATTATTAGGAAGTATTAGCTTTATAGCTGAATACAAGGCATAACCTGTGGCCTAGCAATGCAGCTGACCACAAGGCAGATTGATAGCTAAGCCTTTGCTTGTGTCAAGTAATCATTTTAACTGTATTAAGCATTTTCTGAGTTAAAAGCAGCAAATATCTCTGTGTCTGTGTGCTGAAAAATCAGCTACAGCAAGAAGTAAGATAAGACAGGGAAACCATTGTTCTGGGTGCACTGGTTGTGTCCTTGAGAAATATCTACTATTGTATAAGGTTTTGCTAACATATTATAATGTTACTGTTACTTAACTTTTAGCTTTTAAAAAAGTGCTAGTTCAGCTTAATAGAAATATGCTGTTACAAAGATTTAAAAAACACCGCCCAAATATTGCTTTTTTTTGTTAGTCTTTGAGGGTATCTGTCTGCTGATTTAAACGCTGTTAGAGCCAGCAGCCTAGCCAAAAGGCGAAAGACACAGATATAAGATAAAAATGCTGTTATAACGGCCAATGACTAGGGTCTCGGACTCAAGACGCCCCTCCTCACGGAGAAAGCCAGTGGGGTCCGAGAACACCGGTTGTTGTACGTGGACGAAACAGCT
>NW_005841994.1:42181-63347 GCF_000455745.1 Alligator sinensis
TGGTGGTATTCAGAGCATGGGATATAGAGAGCTGGAGATATACAATCAGGTACATATATAGAGAGGTATATGAAGCTGGAATACTCAAAGCTGGAGGTACTCAGAGCTGCAGGTATTCAGACAGGTAGATACACAGAGATGTAGCTGTATGAATCTGGACATATATGGAGCTGGAGATAGGTACAGATGTAGATATTTGAAGCTGGAGATATACAGAGGTGGAAATATATAGACATGTAGATATATAACGCTGGAGCTATGAGGAGCTGCAGATATTCAGCTGTGTAGATATACACAGATGTAGCTATATAAAGCTGGAGACATTCAGAGCTGCAGATGTTTAGACCTGGAGATGTCTACAAAGGTAGACATATAGAGATGTGTATATGTATGTATATATATATATATGAACCTGGAGATATATAGAGCTGTAGATTTTTATACGTGGAGATATACAGAGAGGAAGATATACAGAGATGCAAATATACAGAGCTGGATATATATCTATACAAGTCTATATATGAAGCTGGAGCTATTCAGAGCTGGATATATTGAGAGCTGGACATATGCAGAGAGGTAGATATATAGAGAGGTAGATTTATAGACAGGTAGATAAATAAAGGTGGAGCTATTCCCAGCTGGAGATATTCAGAGCTGTTAATATTGATAGCTGGAGATATTTAGACCTAGAGATATACAGAGCTGGAAATAGTTAGACCTGGAGATATTCAGAGCTGGAGATATTGGTAGCTGGAGATATTCAGAGCTGGAGATATTCAGAGAGGTAGAGAGAGAGAGAGATTTAGATATATGAACGTGGAGATATGCACAGCTGGAGATATACAGACAGATATATAAACCTGGAGCTATTCAGAGCTGGAGATATTTATAGGTGGAGCTATTCAGACCTGGAAATATTGATAGCTGGAGATATTCAGGCCTGGAAATATTCAGAGAGGTAGATATACAGAGATGGAGATATATGAAGCTGGAGAGATGCAGAGCTGAAGAAATATATAGACAGGCAGATACATAAAGCTGGATCTATTCAGAGAGGTAGATATATAGAGATGTAGATACATGAATCTGGAGATATCTACATCCCGATGTGCGGGCCGCCTCCCGATCCCGTCCACGTCGCCATGTGCGAGCCGGGAGCGATATGCGGACCCGTCTTTGCGCACGCGGGCTGTGGCCAGCAGCCCGGGCACGCGGGGTCAGAAGGGACGGCGGGGCGGTAAGGAACGCAGGGGCTAGAATTAGCCACAGAGGCGTAGTGGCTGATTTAAAGATTGTTTTACTTACGCCGCAGATGGTCGCGGTGCAGGCAGGAAAACTTGCTTGACTTGCGGTTACAGACAGGAAAGAAGAGAGGCGGGCAAGAGTTCTCAACTCGCGCACTCTAGCCCAATCCGGCTGAAGGCTCTAAGCACGCGAGCCCGTCGTCTCAACCGAAGAGAGTACTCGTACAAAAGAGCTCCGAATAAACTCACACGAAGTTTGCTAGGCTCCGTGGAACTTGTGCTCTGAGGTAGTCCGGTCGTCTGAGCAACTATGTCAGTTGTAGTGCGCAGGTTTGTTATTACCCTGAAATAGAATAGTTTTCTGATAAGCATACTGTTAGGTTTACAATAATTTAGATTATTAGGAAGTATTAGCTTTACAGCTGAATACAAGGCATGACCTGTGGCCTAGCAATGCAGCTGACCACAAGGCAGATTGATAGCTAAGCCTTTGCTTGTGTCAAGTAATCATTTTAACTATATTAAGCATTTTCTGAGTTAAAAGCAGCAAGTATCTCTGTGTCTGTGTGCTGAAAAATCAGCTACAGCAAGAAGTAAGATAAGACAGGGAAACCATTGTTCTGGGTGCACTGGTTGTGTCCTTGAGAAATATCTACTACTGTATAAGGTTTTGCTAACATATTATAATGTTACTGTTACTTAACTTTTAGCTTTTAAAAAAGTGCTAGTTCAGCTTAATAGAAATATGCTGTTACAAAGATTTAAAAAACACCGCCCAAATATTGCTTTTTTTTGTTAACCATAAAGTCTTGCCTTGTTATAATAAGTATAAAAGATCACCTCACCCTTGGGCGGGGGCCATTTTGCCTTTTGCTGGCTTTATGGTCTTTACTCGAGCAAATAAACAGCTGTCTTTCTTTACCCGCGTTGTCTGTCAATCAAATTACAGCTAGACAACGAACCTTAGGGAGATTTCTCCCACCACAAAGGAAAGAAAGGAAAAAAAAAAAACAGCAAAAGGGGAAAAGGAAGGAGGCTGTGATAGAAATCCTCCGGGGGGGGGGAGAAAAGGGTTAATACCTATGGAATGATTGATTAGCAGGAAATAAGTGAATAATAATGAATCATGAAATTAGTTCACTCTCTCAGCTCCACTTGAATATAAATGCAGCTGTCCCTGAAGTAAAAATCAAAGCGGGGGTGTAGTTGCTCCTCCAAAAGTCCCCCTGGATTTGTCCCTGGGGGCCAGGTGACCTAGGGGACCCAGTAGGAGCCACAAATCCTTGATGAAAGGACTGTAAAACCCTTCTCCATTCTATAGAGCAGGGATGGAAAAAATTTGACTCACAGGGTGGATCAGGCCAGCAAATGGCTTGTATCCAGCTGTTTCTGTCCCCATGGCACTCCACATGATGTCAAGTCCCACTGCCTCCCACCCTAGGCAGCCCATGCCACACTTCTGCCCACACCCACCCTGCATCTGCCAATGGCACTGCCCAGGCCCCAACCAGTACACGCAGCTTCTGGGCAGGGCTGTTCTCACTGCTACTGCAGTGACCTAAGTACTTCTCACCTTCCCCTGCCTCCAGCAACTCCTTCTCCTCTGCCTCCTGCCCCCACTGTGCAGCTCTGGGCAGCAATTAGTGCAGGGAAGCAGCAGCATGTAAGAAGATGCAGCCAGGCAGCTCCTGCCCCAGAGTGCAGGGCTCTGGCTCCAGCTCCAGCTCCAGCTTTCGGCCACCTCCCACCTACTCCACCCACTCAATGCAATGAGTGCTGGCTAGGGCTGGGGTCAGGGCCAAATGTGCAGTAGGTTGCTGGCAGGAGCGCAGCACAGGCTGCCCCAGGCAAAAGTAGGTGAGGCTCAGCCCCATGCAGAGGGCCATGGAGGCAGCCACAGGCCAAATAGGGGAGGGAGGGAGGGAGGGGGCGGACAGCACCTGCACCGTACTACCTAGGCAAAGTCTCCTACAAGCACCCCCTGCCCCCTACTTTCTTCCCTCCATCCCCAGCTGGTTCCAGAGATCTGGCGCACAAGCAGCCCCCACACATACATGCATACCCACCCCCCCGCCCACACACACCCCTCCCCACACAAATCACACCTCACACACCCACACTCTCGACACACGCCCCCACTCACACCCCCACATACAACATACAAGAATAAGACTTTATTTTGAGCTATTATGCAATAGCCTCTATATATACTACTCAAAAAAACCATAAATCGGGACAAAATAATTTTTTGAAATAAAATTAAAATCTGTTATAGTATCTATTTGTGTTGTGGTGTATGATTTGTTTTTATGTGTAATTTAATAAAATGGTATCTTCTGAAAGTTTTTTTGTGCAGCCCTCAACAGCACACCAAAACTCATTAAGTGGCCCACCAACCAAAATAATTGCCTACCCCTGCTGTAGAGCACTGTCCCAGCAACAGTGCAGTTAGGTGTTACTGTTTTAGACCTCCTGCTTGATCCTTTTCTTGTTGTGGATCTCCAAGCCTTGATCTATGGCTTACCATGATCACAACTTTGTCTCAGCCATCAGCTTGACACCCTGGACTTGGACTGAAACACTGACAACCTACACCCTGATCAACCCTTACAATCTTCTCTTAGACACCTGCATCAATCACCTCACTCTCAAAAGCACTGAGCAGCTCTTGTTCAAGGGGTACCTGTGCCCCCTGCCCCCTCAAAATATTCTGGCATTTATGACCTGAAACACTCTGCACTCTCTGGCATGCCACAGGGGAAAACAGGGGATATGGGAGTCCTGCCACCTCAGTGACCAAAAATAGAACAACAACTTGGATGCCATGTAGGAACACAGTACTGGATGAGACCTCCTGAGCCACTGGGTCCATTCCCCTGCTACCATAGGCAACCATGCAACAAACACCTACCCAAAAGAGTCCTCAAAAACCTTTACTCCTCTCACAGCGCAGGCACGCTTGCACTACAGCAAGAAGTCCTGAGAGTGTACCCTAGGAAGTGAGCAGGAGAGACAAGGGCATTGACAATACTTTGGCTACTGCAATCTCAGGGCAATTCCACTGTATGTTCAGGGCAAAACTATGTACACATCTACTACATCAAGCTAGAAGCACAAGCCAAGAAAAATGAACATAGTTCTTGAATATACAGCACCTTATACCCAAAAATGAAAAAGCATTCTGTAAATGTAACCCACACATACCTTTTAAGGGGCAGAGCATGTGCAAGGTTTGTGAGTTTGTTGCTGCCTCCAGATTGAGAGACCTGACTAGTCCTGGAAGATTTGCAGATCAGAGGGTCCCAGGTCCATTCACTGCTGAGAACCCCAAAACAGTGTCACTGTATAAATATTCAGTAACGAACTCTCACTTCTTCTGGTACATATTGTTGTCCCTATTTTACTGATTGGGAAACCAAAGAGACAGTAAGTGACTTGCCTAAGGTCATCCAAGAATGCTACAGCAGAGCTTCAAACAGACCCGCAATCACCTGACTCATGCACCTTAATCATCTTCCATATTCTAATGCTCCATTCTCTATTTACTCATCAAGGTTCATGCTCTACAGAGACAACACTGGAAGCGGCACTCGGAGATGTTTGTACAAAACCCCTTATTTCCTTTGCAATGTTTTGAAATGTTACCTCTCTCTCTGCTTCTGCCCTTTAAAAGTGTTCATTAAATACCATGAGTAGACTCATATGTTTCTTTGTTGCCTGTCTCAGTGAAAACATTCCCTCTGTCCATGATACGGATCACCAGTCTCCTCTTACAAAGTGCAAATCTAGCTCAGTAAGCAGGCTTTGATCAAAGCCATGATAAAAATAGCCCAGGTTTAAACAAAGAGCTGTATGCAGGATGAAGGAAGTGAAATGGGGAATGAAATGCTGCACTGCTTACTATGGATTGAATATGTATGCCCTGCAGTCACGGAATAAAAAAACCTGGCCTTGACCTTCAGAACCACTGCTTGGAGAGAGTTCAGGTGCTTGCATTCTGCAAAGTGTCTGATCTGAAACATAGTAAAGTAACATGGTTCCTACCATCTGAAAAAACAGCCCTAAACAGTCTTATTCAGGCACTGGAAAGTCAGAGCACCTCGCATCCTGGATCACTTTGAAAAATATAGGATGACCAGCCTGATTCTTCTTCTGCAGGATAAATCAGGGAAACTGCACACAAATCAATGGTAGTACAGTTATAATTAGCAGAGAGGGTTAGTTAGCTGTGTTAGTATGAAGTCAGGCAGAAGGCAAGATAGAGTGTCACCTTGTAAACTAACTACCAGTGATCCAGAGAAGCATAAGTTTTCATAGGCAACAGCTTGCTTCAAACTAAAAAGTTGCTTACAAAAACATATGCCTCTCTGAATTACTGGGAGTTATCCTATAAGGTGCCACACTGCTCTGCCTTCTGCCTGACTTCACACTAATTCAGCTAATTACTTTTCTATCCTGCCTTCTGCCTGATGTAATTAGTCTGAGACTCATCCATGTCAGATGTGAAATTACAGCATCAGGATCTTTAAACCTATATGGGACCATTTCTGAAGCACCTTGGCTGACCTGTGCCACAACATAGACTTAAGAATCTCCTTTGCAACAAGCCTGTATTTCCTGGTCAAGTTAAACCATATATTTTAGAAAAGTATCCATTCTCAATTTAAAGGCTTCCAGTAATAGGGAGTCTAGTGCAACCTAGAAAAGTTGTCCTAATGCTAACAACCCTCATTTTTTGAATATTTGCACTTTATTTAAGGTGCAAATACTTTATTCCTGTTAATACCTGACCTACATATAGCACTAAAAAGATGGCATGGGACAGTGCACAGGTGATCCATCCTTAGGTGGCAACAGGAATGTTTATTAAAAACAAATCTTCAAATCTTTCTAAAACTCTCATACACAGATTGGCTTGCAAATAAGTATACTAATTCAAAACCTTGGGTTCATGTGCTCACTTTGTCAAGATCTTCTCCAGGTTAAAACTCTCCCAAATTGGCCCCTTCCTGAAAATTGATTTAAACTTCTTATACCATTTTATGCAGAGATAGGAAAAAGCCTGCAGGCAGGATCCAGCTTGTGTGCGTGTGTCAGTTTTCAGCGTAATCCTCATGGTCTTATCAGGAGCTCCTAACTCTGCATTTTCAACATTTGAAAGGACATAAGGAACACAGGTCACTTCTGAGTGCCTACAGCCTCAGCTCCTCATTAAGAATGCTTTCTGCTTTAAGCAATAGCCATAGCCTCAATTGGATGCACCAGACTAATTTGAGATGGTGGAACCTATAGTTAGAAGAAATCAGGAGAAAGAGGAGATAATCAAGAATTAAATAGGGGGGGGAAAGTGTGTGGGAGGAAGATGTGTTCATTCTGAACTCTAAATCTGATAGCCTGCACAAGCATGTCAGAAATCTGACCCAGATACCAGCAGTTTGTGCTACAGTTCCTGGAAGTGCTTTGTTTCTGAGTTAAATCATCTATTAAGCATTGCTGCCACCATTTGCTACTTTTACAATATTAGGCCTATTCCTTTAAAGCCACAGTTCCCAGAGGCATGTGATTAGATGATTCCAGGTTTCATTTAAAACTACAGCAAGCTCATAGCTTAATGGTTGCAGGGGAAAGTATGAATACATGAGCTGCATGCACCCAAAAGACTCAGGCCCTGAGGGAGTTGGACACACAAATTCCTCTGCAGAGTTAGACACCTAAATACCTTCGAAGTTTTGGACCTGAGAAATGAAAAGACAATTTTAAAAAGAACTGGATTTTTTTTCTGACTTCCTGCTGCTTGGGCAGGTGGCTGGACCCGATAATCCTACAAATTCCCTTCCAGCCCAAATGTTTATGAATTCTATGAATTCCTCAAACTGCAATGGCTTATGGGTTTTATTGCGGTATTTTCATGTTTTCATGTCATTATATTGTGTGATTGAGTTTACCTCCTTAGCCTGCGCACAGAGAATGAAGGGTTAAGTACCAGAACTGGCATGAGATGAACCTTTAGCATCAACAGTCTTGAATGGCTTTGTTGACATATTACCCGAGAGATGTCCAGAGGAGAGAGAGAGAGCAGGCTGAAAAAAGCAGCCTGGCACCTACTGGCCAGAGGAGTCTGAGGATTGAAACAAGTGCAGGAGCTCTCAGGAACTACAAAGACTGGAAAGGGAAGAGCTGAGTATCTTTAGGAGTGCTCAGGGCTCTGCAAGCTGGATTAGGGATGGAGGGACTGCTTAACTTCATTGGAAGGGACAAAGAACCTCAGGCTGGCTGGCCTTTGCCCTAGTAAATGCCTTCACTGAAGAAAGGGATGTATTTGATAGCCGTGTTGGTCTGAGACAAAAAGAAATGCAAAGCTCTGGAATTCGTGATTCAGAGATACCTTTTATTAGACCAACTAAGAAATTGCAAATATATATATATATCTTTTTCTGCAGAAAAAAGATAATTTTTTGCAATTTCTTGGTTGGTCTAATATAAGATATCATCTCTGAACCACAAATTCCAGAGTTTTGCATTTCTTTGCTGAAGAAACTGTGCTGTGCTGCTTAAAACTGTGGGTTGTCCTCAGTCCCCCACAACAGGAGGGTAAAGCCCCTCTCTCAGGAGCAGAAATGGATGCAGCTCCTTAAGTGAGGGCCAGGGAGAACCAGGGAAGGCCAGAGACAAAAAGGTCAGGGTCTCAGAGCAGGAAGGAGCCTGGGCTCCCGCCTTCCTGTAGAAGCCAAGCCTAGTATGACTTTAGGTGACTTTCTCAGAGACCAGACAAGGCCGTATCAGTCTTTAGCAAGCATGCCCCTGGAGGGCGCTCTGTGACAAAAGTATCATGGTTTTGGGAGCCTTGACTTGTGATCTGAGAAAGCTGGGGTTGGCAGTTCGAAGTACCCAGTTCACTGCCACATGCAGATCTGACTCTTTGGAAAGGTTGTATTTCTGTATGTGCTTTGCCAGTACATTAGGACTTTTTCCCATAATTCTCAGGAGCCTTTTTGTTATTTATTCATTTGTTCATTCAGTTTATTTATTTGCTATTTACCAGGAGCATAATAAAGTGACTATTTCCTAAGAACAAAACAGCAGCACCTATATCAATGCCACATAAAAATAAACTACATTAAGAGAGTGTTCATGTTGCGAAGTCAAGCACCCAGCAGATAGAAAATGCCTGAATTAATGCTGCATTTTCAACCATAATTTGGCCCTGGCATGGGTATGTAACATGAAACAACTGTTAGTAGCATGATCACACACTAGTGTTCTACAGGACCCCTGCATAACGTAATGATAACGTCTCTGACAGGGAGCCTTCCTTCTCAGGATCAGCATAGTTAGGTATGTTGGAGGAAGAAGATAGGAACAGTGAAAAGACCTGCTGTGGCAGCTAGGAGAGGATGGGGCCAAAGATCATGTCCTCCAGTACAGAATGCTACAGAGGGCGCTTCTATTTGGAAGGCATCCTCCGTGCAATACCTCCTGGTCCTGTCTACCTGATTCTCATTACACTGAGCCAATTTTCAGCGCTCTGGCAAAATAATGAGGGTCAGGCCAACAGTAACACCCCATTATACTGCCAGAGTGGTATCAAAGTCTTGTGGCTAGAACAACTATCTTGGGGCATAGTAGGGCTGTGTTCTACCACTGACATGGTCTATTATTTTGGGCAAGTCACTTTACTTCTCTGAGTTTCTGTCTCTCCTCTGACTCTGTGTTTGTCTTGTCTATTTAAATTGCAAACTGTTTGGAGCAAAGACATTCTCTTGCAACAGAGCTATCCACATGGCCATTTGCAGGCCGCTTGTGGTCCATGAGGGGTGAGCATACCACTTCCAGGCTCCCACCCAGCTGCCTCTGGCCTCTGCCCCTGTTGCTCCAGTTGCAGCAGCAGCCAGACCTGAGGCGTACCCTCTCTCCCCCAACATCTGGTGCATGATCCTGCCCTAGGGGCCAGAGCAGTAGGGTGCAGCACAGCACAGCCCATGGTGTTGAGGGACCCAGCATCCCAGATTGCCCATACAGCGCAGCGCCACAGGGGATCCCAAAGAGAGCTGAAGGTAAGGCAGAGTCCAACACTGTGTGGGGGACCACCTACCCATGTGCACAGAGAAGCAGGGTGGGGAGTGTCCTCCTGCATGTCCAGTGCAGCAGAGGGAGCAACCACCTTTGCACTCACAGGGTGTGCAGCCTGGAGGGCCAGGGTAGCCACTAGTGCTGCCCCTGCAGTATGCAGCCCCCAGTGGGGCATGTTGCCCTGGCCACTTTGAACTTGACAGCCCTGCCTTATGCTATACTTGTCCATCTCCTTGCACGATGGGACCCTGATCCCCTTCCTGGCTTCAAGGTCCTACTCCAATACAAATACAAATTGTAGTATAATTGATTCTGCATTCCACTGACTTAATTGAAGCAATTCCTGATTGACATTAATTTACCCAAGATCATAATTAGGGCCAATATTTTTGTTGTTCTGGATGCTTCCTTGTTTTAAAATAAAAAATGCAAGGTATAATGTGAGAAAGTTCACTTAAGTATTACAAGGTTAGTCCCACACAGCACCAGAATTCACTGGTTTGGAGCTGCTCATATTCCCCATATCAATCAAAATATCAGAAATTAGAACCATTGCAGGATTTTAATGCACTGGATATAAAAATACAATAGAGTGTGATGGTTGTCATGGTGAATTTCCATCACACTTGACACTTGCAAATCCTTGAGAATATGGATTCAGATGCTGGAAGACTGGCTGTTGTTTTGGGAAGGACATTTTAAATAGCTTTTTTTACTTAGTTATATAAGTTCTTATTTTGAACTGATCTTTTTGATTCACCATGGGGGCTTAAATGACTTGACTGAGTGCACGCTAAGCTGTGATCATTAAACAAACAAGCATCCTCATCATCATTCTGCAGCTGATTTCAGTCTCCTGAGGCTACCCGCTTTCTATAAGATAATTTGACTTCCCTCCAGCTTTGTACAGCCCAGAGGAAAGACTTCAGACATTACTGAGACCCTGAAGGCATGACATGCATCTTTTGTTCACAGTTCACTTAAAGAATAGCAAAGAAAAACAAACAACAGTTCTACGGCCTGGAACATCAAGATTTATTAGCCTGTGCAAGACAAGCAATAAAGGGAAAAATATAAAATATTTACCCTAAAAGAAAGTATGGAACGCAGCTGATATCAATCAGCACAGTCTCACTGGTAGCACTGAAGTGACATTAGTTTGCAGCAATTGAGGATCTGGTTTTATGTAATGATGTTCTTCCCATTGCTACATCATCATAGGTGTTACATCTGTTTGCAACATCTTCATTAAAGGAAAATAACTCCACTATAACTGTGACTTTTGAAAACATAACCTAGCTTTCAAATGGGGAGATGAAGCATTGATGCTGAGGAGGCTGACAGAAAGAGCTGCAGACAGGAAGGAACTTGCACTACAGAACCACATTTATTTTATAGGTTCCATCAAATCCATTCTACCAGCACCCTATGTATTAACAATTTCCTTATATGTAGATATGTCTCTCTTGAGATTGGCCTGATCAGCTTGACTGGGGGTGTCTCTACATGAGATGCTACATCACTGTAGCTATGAGCTATGGTGGCATAGTACTGGCAGGCACAAACCACACTGCCACTACTGGGCAGTGCTTGTTGCTACTGCCCAGTAGTGGCAACGTCACGGTTACTTGTTGCTACTGCACAGTACTGTCAGAAATAATCTGTGCTGAGCTGGAACTGCACAGTACTGCTGGTTACTGTGCAATCAGGTGCACTTGTAGATGCACCCTGGTTAATGGAACAAATATGGGAACAGATTGTGTTTGGGCATTTGTATGGGCAGGACTCCAAATACACCTGCCACATCCTGTGCATATCCCAAACCAGTGCCAATCACAATCATTGTCCATTGTCAGGGATTTAGTGAGTTCTGCCCCTTCCACCCACTCACCTATGCACTTTGATTTACACAGGGATGCAAGGCAATGGGATTCACAGTCATATGAAGAGCAGCAGTGTCATATTAACAGAGGATAAGAATGCTGAGATGGTGAGAGCAGGAATTAAGCTCCCAGCAAAAGTGCCAAGGTGCATTGTGGTGAAGAGTTCACAATTGCTCAGAGGTCCCCTGCACCCCTCTCTTCTCTGGCAGCACTTTATCCCAGAAAGCAGTCAGCCAAGGCTTCCCTGATCAGGATGGTCTGCTGGTAGGACACTCAGCTGGGAGCACTGCTTCAGTCCAGGCACCATCTAAAATGCCAGAGGCTTCCTCTACCATGGGTCCATCTGGAGCTGTCCTAGTGTCCAGGCAGGCTTCACCCCTCACATTGCATATATTGAGGAGAATGCAGTCATTAGCAACAAAGTTGGGAATGGTCCACAGCCTGAGTTCAAATTGAACCCCAAGGGACCTCCAGTGGGCTTTTAGGTGCCCAAAACTGCACTCTACGACTGCTGCTTAGCCAGTAATTGAAGAACTCTACTGCTTAGCCAGTAATTGAAGAATTGGAGACCTTGTTTCCCCTAGCGCCCCCCAGGATAACAAGGAATAACGGCCACAAGTTGTTGGAGAGTAGGTTTAGATTAGACATCCGTAGGAACTACTTCACAGTCAGGGCGGCTAGGATCTGGAACCAACTTCCAAGGGAAGTGGTGCTGGCTCCTACCCTGAGGGTCTTTAAGAAGTGGCTCCCTAACTAACTCGCCCGGGGGGCTTGAGCCCAGTTTTCCTCCTGCCCAGGCAGGGGGTCAGACTTGAAGATCTACAAGGTCCCTTCTGACGCTACTTCTATGATTCTATGATTCTATGAACTCCTTCCTGGGGTCCAGCCAGCCTGTGTATGGCTCCATTAGCCAGAGGAGAAGTGGGTATACCGGGTCCCCACTGATCAAGAGGAAACAATCAGTCCAGCCAAGTCCATCGTAGGAGGAGCAAGTGTGAACCACCCCCTAGTCTATCTATCATCTCCAGGAAACTGAAGTTCCTGAATATGTGGGTGTTTTGTACCTGGCCTGACCACACAAAATTGGTATTATCCAAGGACTGCCAGGGGTACTTAGATGCCTGGAGTACAACTGGAAAAACCCCTTAAAGTTTATGTAATCAGAGGCATGGTGAAGGGAGCACAGAATGGATATGTGGGTCCTATCAGTGGCCCCCAAACAGTTCAGAAAGCCCACCTGTTCAACCCACAATGACCTCCTTCAGGTCCCCAAGCAGGATGAACTGAGGCCCCAGCTCCTCACGTATGGAAACACACACTGCCTGCATGGTCATTGTCTCCATTATCTGCTGAATTGGTTGATGATAAAATGGAGGCTGTCAGTGTACACCAACTTCCAAATCACCAGGGCCACACATCTCTCAACAGGCATAGGGCACTGAAGCCCAATGTCCTGATGCTGGAGTGGTGGGGGTCGGGGAACAGCTTGGTGCAAAGATCCATGAATGTGCCATGAGACCTCCTAAAGTTCTGACACCACTGCTCATTTTCCCAGAATTCATATACAAGCTGCTCCTACCAGTCCAAGCTCACTAGTAGTGGCCAGCAGTGGTAAGGTGCCACCCAATACTGGGTCCACAGTGCCATGGTTCACATGACAACATGTTGTACCTCCTGCAAATGGGCCAGCTTGTTGTCCATGACAGCATCACAGTCCTCAAACTAGTACCTCACCAGGGCCAGGGACTCACATAATTGAAGATTAGAGCAGCCAAAGCAAAGATTTGCTTGGTTCTGTCAATCACCATTTCTAGGAAGCTGCTGGAGATCTGATGCTGGGACAGTCAGTCAAGGCAGGACTGGATATCCCAAACCTGGCAAAGAAGGAATTGGAATTTGCATCCTCAGCAAGATGGCCAGCTAACTAGTGCTTTCCTTGGCACTCAGCTGTTTGCAGCCAGTCAGAAATATGTGAAAAAGGTGCTCCAGCAAAACATGCCTGTTCACTGGCTCTCTGGTGGCAGAGCATGTGCTGTGCATGTTAGAGGTCATAGTAAGCAGTATTGTGCAACTGTTCAGAACACATTCAACTTTAATACTGAATAGCATCCCACAGATTTAACATGTATTAAGTGTCCCATATGACAAGCCCCTAACTCTGCTCCCATTTTGGAACTGATGGAAATCTTAACATCAATATAACTGGAGAAAGAAAGGCTCTGCAACATTTGCACAAAACAGGAACAGTTCCTGATACGCTTCCAAACTCTGAGCCCCTTCCTAGATTTTCACTCAGTCCTTCAAGCAAACTTCTCCCTTGGAGTTTGCATAAGTAAGGTCTGTAGTAAGTGGAGCCTGCAAGTCAACATGAGTTACAAATTGCAATTATAAAAAAGTGGCCCAACTTCTAGTCCTACAAACTAGCACACCCAAAAAGGTCAGATTTTTCCAAAAGGGCATCTCTGAGGAACTTGGACAGGAAGAGACCTCCTGGACTATCAAGTCCAGTCAGGTAATCATGCCATAAACCCTTTCAGAGCTTTTGGAGTTAAACCCTAAAATTTTACTCTGATGTTGACTGAAACCATACATGCCCTGTGGAACCTATAACTACAAAATATTTCAGAAGCTAAAAGGTTAGCAGGTTTCAAAAACTTTGTCCTGGGCAAAACTGTATAGGAGTTTGAATTAAAAACTGAGTGTGGGTCTCAGGGTTTTGTCTAATACACTTCTGCCCACTAATACCAAACCCATTTATATTGGCAGCTTGCATATGTTGACAAAAAACAAAACAAAACAAAAAACCCAAGGTCCCAGTCTCGACTTTCTGAGCTGTTAGTAAATCTTTACTTTCTTGCTGACATCAATATAAATGTTAGCCTGTTTATTTCAGCAAAGGTTTTAAGTCTAGAAGTGAATTGAAAGTTTTCCTTTCTCATCATTTCTGTCAACAAAATGTTGGACATACCTGAATGTTGTACAGACAGCCTGGCATATTGATTTTGTCAGCCTGTTTACCATCAGGGAGAGAGATCTAACCTTTCCTCAAGAGTTGCTGACACAAGGAAGCAAAGCCTGGTCCAACACAACATAAGCAAGAGGCAATGGCACCAGGCGGTAAAACCTCCACATTCAGTGCCCATGAAGGCCATCTCGTGTATGCTTTGTTTGGTATTATCAGCATGTCTTTCACTGCCCTGCATCAAAATTAAGAATAGAGTCAAACAAAAACTTAAATGGAAAAGGCTTGAGTAAAAATATTATGCCATTGAAGTAACCAAAAAGGGGGGGGGAATCTAGAAAAAAAGTATGCCAAAAATTTTCTGTGAAGCACAACACACTTTCTGGAGGGTTAGAATCTGTGGAATGCACGAAGGCTGAATATGAAGAAGACTGAATGCACTGGTTCCCAAAAAAGAAAAAGGAAAGCAGCAAATTTGGAGGCTGCTGAATCACAGAAAACTAGGCTAAAGGAAACCTCAGGAGGTCATCTAGTCCAGCCGCCTGCTCATCCCTATCTAAACCATCCAAGGCAAGTGTTTGTCTAGTCTGTTTCTAAAAACTTTGTGTACAATGCTTGAAACTTCAAAAACCCTCTAACTTGCTACAGGTAAAGCTGAGGAACAAGAGCACTGTCAGTATCTTGCCACAGGCATAGCAAGCTTCTTCAGCACATGGGATGGGTGGTGGGAGAGGGAATTATGCAGATCACTGGGGGGGGAGAGGGCAAATACTTATCTGTCCCTGATGTCTGCACTCAAGTGGCAGCTCCTACTGCTTTGACTGCTGCTATACCAGTGTGGGCTCAGGCTGCTGGCACTGGGGGGCAGGCTTACTGCATACCATCTGTGGCAGCCCCAAGAAGCAGGCTCCCCAGTAGGCACTGGGGGCAGGGTTGTGCATGTTGTGGCAAAGCTTCCTGAGGGTGCAGGGAGTATGTATGTTATTCCACTTGTGTGATTGCTCCAGTATATGAAACTGAAGACAGGCCTGTTGAAAGTCTCCAGTTAAGGGCAGAGGGGAGAGCAACAAGGGTGATGTTTTGGAGGGTATGTTATATAGACCACCAGACCAGGACTCCTTTCCCCCTCAAATGGGCCTCCCAGGGGATCCTGCCCATCAGTTCCCTAAATGAGTCAAAGTCTGCTTTTCTGAAATCCAGGGTCCTTACTCTGCTGCTCTCCTTTCTTCCTTTTGTCATGATCCTGAACTCAATCATATTGTGGCCACTGATGCCCAAATTGCAGTAAGTAGCTGCTGACAGCAATGAGGAGCACATACAGAGGTGCTCAATCTAAAAAAAGCATGGCTGCTAATGAAATACATTTTTTTAGTGAACCAGATAAATAGAGTTCTGTGATAGTATGAAAGAAAATGAAAATGACTGAGTTTTTTGTTTTTAAGTTATAGATTTGGAAAAGGAAGATTGTTGATTTTGTTATTACCTTTGCCAATGAATAGTGCATGCTGTTCAAACAGTGCAACCCTAACTGATGCGAATCATTGTCTGACTATAAATACATCAGGATGAATGTCAACAAGCTTAAAACAACATGGCAAGGAAGCTGGTTTTGTTGCAGAGAATGGAACTTATCTGACTTGCAAAGATGCCTTCAGTATGTGTGAAGAATTACAGCCAATTTTACCCAATGCAAATCATCTCAAATTATGGAGAAAGCAGCTAACTATTTGGACAGGTTACAATCACTTTTTAGAAAAAGAACAGCTTTCCTGCATGAAACAGTCAACCCTAAAATAACTTTAACAAGCAGTAATATTGTTTTGACATTGTTGGCAGTTTCTTTGCTGATTGCTTTGCTGTTTGATTTCATTAATGTTATAGTATCTTTCTGTTTGCACTATATTAAAGCATAATTTCCCTTAAGTGAGTATATACAAGGATTCATTATTCCACAAAAAAGTCAAAAAAAATAACTGAAACTCTTTTTGAGAGAGCAAATTAAGCATAATTTCTAGTAAGCTATTACTGCTGCAAATATTGCTCACACTTCCTGCAGTGTTTCCTTTCTCCATTTTGGTTCATTGGCTTATGTTGAACAACTGGCTATGTCAACATAAAGCGAATGGAAAAATAGATGTCAACATAACTGGCTAGGAGAAAATATTTATTACCATGAAGCAAACAAGAAGGAAAGCAACAGTCACAACCCCTGTTAGCAGGTGCATCCAAAGAAGACATAGGGTCTAGCTTAAATGTTCCAACTGAGACTTCAAATACTACAACATTCAAGGGTGAGGGGTAGACTGGGCAGCTGGGGTTATCCCACGATAAAGAGAGGGGCTGCTTTTGAAATTTGGATGCAAATTTGGGCTTGGAAATCAAATACCTTCCTAATTCAGAATTGTTGCGGCCCAAAGTTTTGGGTTGGGCTCTTCTCAAACAGGACACAGGAGCAAAATGTAATGCTGTTGAGGCAGCATTATCAAACTGCAGAACTGAAGAATTTTTTGGTGTTTTCATTGTCTCGTTCCTCTTGGGGATCCCATGGACCTTGGGCCTAGAAGATATCATGCAGCTGTGAGTTGCACAGATTGGTTATAAATTGTGTAATAAAACATCTCTTTTCATGGCACTGAAGTATATTGCCTATCAGTATGATTGGGTGTCTTGTATTAAGAGAAAAAGTATAATTACTTTTTAGGTTCCCTAATGGCCCTCACCATCATCATTAGACATTTCTCTTGCCATCATTTATTGTTCTTGCTACTGGCTTCATTTGGGCTGAAGTTCCACGTTTCTGAAGACTCCCTGCTTGCAGGAGCGATGTCTTGAATCCTGTCATTGAGAGCCGTACCACATATGGTGCATCCACACGGGGCAAAAGGTCTCAAAGGGCACAATCATGCTAGCTTCCTACCCAGAAGCAACGTAACTGCATTCATCTGCTGAGGAGCTGGGTACTAACATAGCTGTACTGTTTCCTTTTCAGAACCTAGTACATACAGCACTAACTTGAGCATCTCTGCAGAGCATCACCCCACACCAGGTAGACATACCCACTGCATAACAACACTGCTGCTGAGCTATTTCACCTGCTAAGGGGAGGGAATATTATGCACCCACCTTGTCAAGGTGCACCCACCTTGTCAAGGGACAAAGGGTTCCCTACTACTGGGATCAAAAAGGGTGCAAAATATCATCGCTTAAATCTGCAGCTTGTCATTGAGTTAACCTGATTGTTTCTTGCTTTCCTATTGGCTTAACACAGTGATTCTCAACTAGGGTGCTGTGGCATCTTGGGCTGCCATCAGATCCTTTGAAGGACGCCCCAAGATGTAAGGAGATGAAAGACATGTGAGGAGATAAGCAAATAAGCACAGGCTCAGGCTCTCCCTGCCTAGCTGTCCCCACATCCCACTGCCCAGCTCCTCTGCAGAGGTAAGCATTGTAATATGTAAAACAGTTTTTAAAATTGAGTGCCATTTAATTCACAAAAGTTATGGAGGGTCCCTTGAGTCCAGAATGGGGTGCCTCAAATCCAAAAAGTTTGAGAACCACTGGCTTAGAAGGACCATGTGGCTTGTGACTCCACTATACCTTGCTTAAGAAGTGCATGCCTTTCATGGCTGTATTATAACCAGGGATCCTGGTTTTCTCTGTTTAAAAATTGAAAATTCTCTGACTTAAAAAACCCCAAATCCACAATTAAAATGAAACGCTGCTATATTTATAGGTGTCAACTGTACCTTGTCATGCATCCACAGATGCATCTCAGGCAGGTCCAAGGAGGTGATCCTCCCCCTCTATGCGACACTGGTCATGCCGCAGTTGAAGTACTGTGTCCAGTACTGGGCACCGCACTTCAGGAGGGATGTGGACAGCATCGAGAGAGTCCAGAGGAGGGCCACTCAGCAGGGCAGGCCCTACGAGGAGAGGCTAAGGGACCTGAACCTGTTCAGCCTCCACAAGAGAAGACTGAGGGGGGATGTAGTGGCCGTTTATAAACTAGTCAGGGGGGACCAGCAGGCACTGGGAGAGTCCCTGTTCCTCCAAGCACTACCAGGAGTGACAAGAAATAAATGGTCACAAGCTGGCAGAGGGTAGATTTAGGCTAGATATCAGGAGGCGCTACTTCACTGTTAGGGCGGCCTGGATCTGGAATCAGCTTCCAAGAGAGGTGGTGCTGGCTCCTACCCTGGGGGGTCTTTAAAAGGAGGCTGGATGAACACCTGGCCGGGGTCGTTTGACCCAGTACTCTTTCCTGCCATGGCAGGGGGTCGGACTTGATGATCTGCTCAGGTCTCTTCCAACCCTAACCAACTATGGAACTATGAAACTATCAATTGAACACAATGCTTTATTGATGTATTTACAATTTTAAAGCAGTTTCGAAGCCTACCAGCACCTCAGTCACTATAATAAAATTAATTCTAAATACCTATACATTTTGGTGTTCAATTTTGGGTTTTTTATCATGGAAAATCAGAGCTCCCCATGCCTCTTCACTCACCAGGACTCAAGTCCAGGCCCCTCGCTCCCAAGCCACATCCCCTCAGTTCTGCTTGTGCCCCTCACTCCCCACCCCCAGCCCCACCCCACTCCCACCAGCCCTGCCAGAGGGGGCCCCCAGGTGCCAGGGCTATGGGGCCAGGGACCCAGGTCCACAGCCCCCTGCCCCTTGCAGCAGCACCCAAGCCCCAGCCATTGCCCGCGGGAGGCAGCAGCTGCTGTGGTAGAGCAGAGCATGGAGCCTGGCTCTCCCTCCCACACGGGTGGCACAGCCGAAGTCACTTGCGACGTGTAGAGGGTGCATGCAGCTGCACGTGCGCCCTCTGAGATTGGCCATGCCCCCCCGAGAGAAGTGCCAGCAGCACTTCTGGGTTTGCCACCAGGCAACCTGACCGCAGGCTGCTGCAGCAGAGGGAGGGGCACACCGGGCTCGCAGCCGGCCCAGCACAGCAGGCACAGGAAGGTAGGTAAGGTTTCTTCTTGGAGGGGAAGGGGGAGATCAGGACCCCCAAAGTGCAGAAGGAAATGGGGTAGGAGCAGGGGCGAAACATTCACCCCCTCCCCTGCCCCTCTTCTTGCTGCACTGTGGGGATTGTCCCATGACCCAGCCTGGCTGGGTCTCCTTTCACTGTGAATGGGGCCCTGGCCAGGCTGGGTCATAGGGCAATTGGAGCCCGGCAGCTCCTGCAGCTGCGTGCACTGTGGGGGGCAGGGGTTGCCCATGGCCAAAGCAGAGCCCATGGTGGAAGTGGATTGTCCACTGTGGACTCAGGGCTTCCTGCCCTGCTGCCTTCTCCTGGGGCCTCCATGACCCAGCGGGTAGGACCTGGCATGGTAGGGCATAGCGGGGCTGGGCAGGGAAGCTCAGTGCCACCACTCTGTGCCCCTTGGCCCTGGCAAGGCATACCCTGCCTGCCCAGGCAGGGGCACCTTGCTATGGTGGCATGGGGCTTACAACAGCAAGGAGCTTTTCCCCCCATGCCCCACTCTGCCCTGTGACACTGGGTCCTGCCCACTGGGCCAGAGAGCCCCCAAGGAAAGGCAGCAAGGTGGGGAGCCTGAGCCCTCAGCAGGCAGCCCTCACCCGCCCCCACCCGGCACACAGATCTGGGGGACATGTGCCCCCTCTACACCCCTGGAAGTGCGTGCACCAGCAGGAAGCTGCCCTCCCCCCCGCACCCCAGATGAGCTGCCCATGGTCCCATCCTGCTCCCCACCAGGGCCTTGCAGCTGCGCATTCTGGCCCCAGGCCACAAGCCTCATACACCACCTGGGCTGGGCAGTTCCCCCATCCCCATCACCAGCCTTGCCCAACTCCCTCCTTCCCTATGGAAGCCTCAATTCCCACCCCAGCCACCACACTTACCTACAGGAGGTGCTCTCCAGACTACCTGGCAGCCATGTGTGTGTGAGCATGCACATGGCACCCCATGCCTGACTGCCCTCCTCCTGTTCCCCTCCCCCGCCCCTCCACCCTGGCCCCTTGCAGCCTGTAGAGAGCTCTTGGCAAAAATGGATAGTCTTCGTGTTTCTCCGTTAAAATGAGAAATCCACATTTTTCTCAGTTAAAAGGGAAAATTCATGCTTTTCCATGGGAAAGACAAAACCCAAATCCCTGATTATAATATGCTCTGTGACTCATATAACATGCTTAAACCTTCATGCAGAATTTAAGGATTTTAATTTTCTATCCTTGAATTTTAGAGATATTTTTACAGTCTTCTTCAGTTTTGAAATCAAATATATCATTTGAAGCTTTCACTATGCTGGGGAGTTACATAAGTTACCCAAGCAGGAAACAGAAATAGTCCTATGGGACTTACGTAACTAATCAACATGAGTCGTGAATATCCGCAATGAACCAAGAAAGATTAGCTGAAGACACATTCACAGAGGCTTCCCAATAAATGTGAGGATTTCGTTATCTTTTCACAAACAATTCGCAACTAGGGGAGAAAAGGTAAATTTTGGTAAATAAATTATTCATTGCAAATGATTATTTACTCCTCTCCAGGAGACAAAATTCCAGCAATGAAAGCCAGAAGGCTGATGTTTAAGTCCTCTAGAAAGGAAGGCAGCTCCCTCTATAGAGCTCAGTGAATTATTCAGGGCAAATATTAGATGCTGAATTTAGTTTCATTTTTATTTGTGAATTGTCCATGAGCAGTTTAGTGTTTTATTAAATTTAGAGTCAGATTTTGCCAATCTTAATCTCTTTGAGAGGTATCTTAGATTTGGAAATTGCCAAATGAAAAGTTTTACATCAAATGACAGATTTAAACAAAAATACTTTGAAGGGGAAAAAAACATTTTGGGATATTTTTTTCTTTTGTTAACTGAAATAATTGTGGGGAGAATTATGTTGCTTTTCTTCTGTTTAAAAAAAAATATTTTGCTTTGTTTTAAAAGCAAATTGCAAAAAATGTTTCAAAATAATAATGTTCTCCATACTTCTTCATGCTTTTTTGCTATTTTGTGGTGGAAAAAAAACTGGGAAA
>NW_005841994.1:63357-68691 GCF_000455745.1 Alligator sinensis
CTGCAAGTTTAAAACTATGCAGAAAAAAAATTGGGGAAAAATATCTTACTTGGGGAATTTTTGCCATGAAATATCTCACAGGGGAAAAACATTCCTTTTCCGTTCAGCTCTGCTTCTTTTGGACATAGTGTCCTTGATTACAATAGGATTATTTGAACATCATGACTCCAATTCAGGGAAACATTCCTATTCAAGAAAACACTTGTGTGAATAGTTAAGTTGAAGTATGTACTCAAGTTACAATAACATAAGTGGACTTCAGAACATACTTGACTGCCTTCTTGACCTAAGTGACTTTTCAATCTAAGAAAGTTATAGTATGTGGCTGTAAATATTTTGTGTGAATGAGTCCCAAGACTAGGTTTGCAGTTCAGATGAGAGTGAGAGGATAATCACTGAATTGTAGCATCATAGAAAAGTAAATCTTGAAGGGACCTCCAGAAGTCATCTAGTCCTTCCCTCTGCTCAAGGTAGGGTCATCTCCATCTGAATTATCCCATGCAAGTCCTAGTCTAACCTATTCCTAAAACTATACAATCAATCCTGTTGGGCGATATGCCTTGTAATTGTGCAAAGACACACAAGCACCCTAACCTGCCACAGGTAAAGCAGGGAAATGAAGGCTGTCAGTGTCTTGCCACTGTAAGTGTTCTTAAAATGCAATCAAAAGATCCAAGGAAGAGTATCATGCCCCCCACAACAGAGGAAGGGGAAAGGGACTTGGGTTTGATTCCTGTTTCTGCTACAGACATTTTGTGCAATGCACACACATCTTAGGACTAAACTTTTGAAAATAACTAGTAATTTGGAGTGATTATATTGAGACTTCATAAAGATCCTTGATTTCCAGAGTGTTGTTATTCAGTACTTTTGCACAATCATGTGCCTTTAAAATGTGCCAAGCTAGGTACACAAAACTGAGGGACCAAAATTACCAGTAACTTCAGAAAAGGTAGGGCCCCAATCTCTATGACCCAGTTTTGTTTAAACCCACTGTGAAAATTTCTTAGTATGGATTTGCAGATGCCCTTTCAATCACAGCTCTCCCATTCTGTGTCCAGTGAAAGAGAAGTCAAAAACTAAGCAACATCTCTAACAGAAAGAGTGTTCTTGACATGCAACAGTTGAGAATAAGAGATTACTTCTTTTTTGCATATAACCCAAACATGGATTTTTAAAAGTGAATATGTTTGGGTATTTTCCTCCTTTCTCATAGTGGAAGCTTATGTGTGGTTGTTATTAAGTGCAATAACCTGGAGTGGAAGCTTTCATCATAAGTCCATATCCGAGGTTGAGTTAACTTTTATAAATGACATGAAAGTGCATATAGGTGCATACCCTCAGGCTGCTGTTCTCTTGAGATTTGCAAGGCTGCCACATACAGCACTCACTCTCATTCCTTCCAAGGAGCTGTTCCTTTAGCATTCTGCTGGTTGTTAGTGGTGATTAAGTAGCTTGTCTTATGTTCATAGAGCCATATCTTGTGCACATACGCCATTTGTAATGTCTGCTCTTATGCCTCCCAAAATAGATCATTTTTAGCATAGTGACCTAATGAGGGAGAGTGCTGGTTTTGGCCCCTTGCATTCAGGGTTATCCAGGCCCACAGAAAAATTGGGATGAAGATTCACCTGGTCACGGGGCCAGCTAGGAAGAATGCACAGGGTTGTTTAATGTGGGTTGGGAAAACTTTGAATGCAATTGTAACCCAGGAACACCCAAGGGTGTGCCCGTCCTCAATTGGAAGGGATAGGTGAGGCATGTGACAGTGCTGTGACAGGGACACCTGTGATTTGAGCTCGGGTCCCTCTGTCCTCTATAGAGGCAACTCCATGCCAATGCTCTTAACTATTTACACTTTATTAAATTGTAATGTACATATTCTTATTCAATATATACAGGTAAGTATTTCAGTAGGTACTACCCAACAAATAAAGGAAAACTTCTGGTAAGTATTCCCAATGATATCATTCAATAACAGTAAGGGTATACAGGTAAATATTTACAATGTGATAAGCCAGGAACCACCTCCTAGGACTGCTTGTCCCAACAGGCAACCCACCTGGGGATGGCCTTCTCAACCCTGCGCCTGGCACAACTGGTGAGTCCTCAGGATGCCCATGCAAGGAGGAGGGGTGGATACCCAAACGGGTGAACCAGGTAAGTTAGGGTTAACCGGTAGTTTACAGGAAACCTAGAGGAACCACTGTTAGAGTACAACCAAATAGAAAAGGAAGGGGTGGGGGGGAACATGTGAGCAGGCAGCACACCAATGAGGAACCAATTATACAAGACTAAACCAGTCCCATCACATATTGTACAACATATCCATAATTATGATAACAATCTTACAAAATATAAGACGCAGCTTTACATGATATAAGGTGCTTCTATCCCTGGATTCCAGTTAGCAAGTAATACCTCCCTCCTACAGGTCTGGCCGAAGGGAACCTTTCACTTGGGGCTTCCCTCGGGGGGTGCCTTATTTCAGGAATGGCTCCCCTGCGGGACCCGATGCCACCAGCAACTCACAGTCCTCTCCAAGGAGCCGTTGACGGGGCCTTAGGGTCCTCCACTCAGTCAGAGGCCCCCCCGCGGTGTCTGCCTCATGCTGAGACCTCCCCTCCTGGCCGTGTGCCCTGCTTTGGGCACCAAGGGTTATTCCAGCTCCTGAGGGGAATCGAGCTGCTGCCGGCTGGGTTTACCCAGCCTTACGCCTGGGCCTTCCCTTTCCTGGGCCCTGCTCTAGGCTCCGGGGCTCTTTGAGTTCCTTGGCCGGGCCACACTGCTGGGCTTCAGCTATTTGGCTTACACCGGGACTAACCCGAGCAGCCTCAAGCTGCTCCCAGGGCTGGCTCTCTGTGTGCCGATCTGCACACCACTCTGTCCAGCCCCCTGCTGGGGATGCAGGCTTGAGCCACCCAGAGCCTGAGCCCCCCACCATGTGCCAATCTGTGCATCGCTGGGGCGAAGAAGGGATCCTGGTGGAGGCCCTCTTCAGGCTCTTCCCTCTCCAATGTCCCTCGCCCCATCCCCCTGCGCGACTCACACTGCTCCTTTTATACCCTCAGGGGGCTCCATCCCCTGAAGTCCAATGGACCTGCAGCTTGCTCCACCAATCAGCACTGAGAATTCTCAAGCCTGGGATGCACTGGAGCTCGAGCCCGTAAGTCCGCTACATGATGTTTGGCATGCCTGTGTTTTAAAATGCTATGGTAAATGTGTCAAAAGAAATGGTGGGTCGTGTATATAAACTGTGAATTTACCTAGTGAACACTAGGTGTCACTGCTGCTCCACAAAAATTAGTGTTGGTGCATTAATCTGGCTGTAAATAAGGTGAGGTCATATAAGGATGGAGGCTTCCAGTGGGAGGTTTGGGAAGTAGGGACTGAGGGATCCTATAAATCCTACTATGCTGGGGACAGGGTTAAAAGGAGCAGGCCATCCCTGTCTGGGGTCAGGTGTTTCCCTTGCAGGGTGAATGTGCAGGTGAGGTGGGTTTATTTTGATATGGCAGGGATAGCTCCATAAAGGGAAAGACTTGAGGGAAAATTAAAGTTCAGCTGGCCAGGGACAAGAGTGAGCCCAAATTCAGTGCAAGGCCTGGAGAAGGGGCAGGGTAGGGTGTGGTAGTCTTGGGCCAACATCCTGGAACATGAATGAGGAGCAAGAGGCACCTGGGAGAGAAACTCCAGCCGAAGCTGACATTTGGCTTGTCTGGGGCTGTTTCTGACTCCTCTGGGGACTCTGCATAGAACCTGTTGGCTGTGTTGCTCTGTAGCAAAGAAAGCGTGAGAAGCAGAAGGGAAGATGCTGTACTTGGGACCAGTAGTTGGGACAGCATCCTCTTTGTTTGGGTGTCCAAGGACAGTGAGACCCTGTGGAAGGGATAGCACTAGTATCACAGAACAGACAGGACTCTCACAGTCTGGAGTGGTGCTGGACAGGGGGTGTCATGCCCAGCTACAAGGGCAGGGTTTCAGGTAGAAAGTCACCCCCTCCAATGGAGGATAGCACATGTGGCCATACCCAGTTAGCAGGGATAGATTTGGAATATCTTCAGCCTCTGAAAGGATCCCCTTGGTGATACATGTTGTACAGACACACAGTGAGAACAGTCCCTGCCCTAGCACTAATTTTTTTGAGGCAGCTCCCCTGTGCAGCACCTTTCCGGAATAGAATAGCCACACGGCAAATTCTTCTGTAGTAGCTGTGCCAGACGATAGTGCCTGTGTTAAGAAGCCTGGAATACCCTCATCTTCAGGATCTGAGATTAGATTTAGGAAGCGCATCTCACAATACTAATCTCTCAGATGTGCCTATGAAAGAATGCAGCTGGTCCAGGCCACTGCTAACTGTCATACGTCTCTGCGTAGTTATATATGCATTGGAGGTATGAACTGAACAGGACTCAGCAGATCCTTAACCTACAGGTGGGTGTCACAACCCAAGGGTGTGATTTTGTGTGTGCGCGCTTCGGCACTGCTAAATTACTTCCCGCCACAAGGAGCTTTCTTTGCAGTGTGCATTTCTTAGTTGCAAAGAGAAAACCCCGGTGCAAAGAAGTTCCCGCCACCCACATGAAAATTTGTGTCCCACTATTGGCCAGTTCTAAATTATTCCCACGTGGCGGCTAGCCGGCTAGCAATTGGCTTGCTAGCCGTATAAGAGGCTTGAGCGGTTTCCGCCCAAGTTGGAAGACTCCACAACTATCAGGAGGAGGAGAACTTCACGTCTCGTGAAGATCTCTAAGCGCTGCGGAGCCTAACGGACCCAGCGTGTACCTTGAGAAGGCTACAGGGGTCTGATCAACCTCTGGCCTCTCCCCATTGCCGAACGATCCCTCGACGAACCCCTTCCCTGCGCGCAAGTTCCACGGAGCCTAGCAAACTTCGTGTGAGTGTATCCAGAGCTCTTTCTCCGAGTTGTTTTCTTCGGTTGACACGACGGGCTCGCGTGTTTAGAGCCTTCAACTGGATTGGGCTAGAGGTTCGCGTGGAAGGAACTCTTGTCCACCTCTCTTCTTTTCTGTCTGTAACTGCAACTCAAGCAAGTTTTCCTGCCTGCTCTGCGACCATCTTCGGTGTAAGTAAAATAATCTTTAATCAACCGCTAAGCGTCCGTGCCTAATTCTAGCCCACCGGCCTGCATTCCCCGACCCGCATGCCAGGGCTGCTGACCACAGCCCGCAGCACGCGCCCGAGGGCCTTGGACTGCTCCCGGCCCACACATGGCGATGAGGATGGGATCAGGGGAAGGCACGCTGGAGCTAGAATTAGTTAAGAACTGCCCTTGGCGCAGTGGAAAACGCCAAGTGGAAAGCTTTATGGAAC
>NW_005841994.1:71848-88872 GCF_000455745.1 Alligator sinensis
TCTCGTGAAGATCTCTAAGTGCTGCAGAGCCTAACGGACCCAGCGTGTACCTTGAGAAGGCTGTAGGGGTCTGATCAACCTCTGGCCTCTCCCCATCGACGAACGATCCCTCGACGAACCCCTTTCCTGCGCGCAAGTTCCACGGAGCCTAGCAAACTTCGTGTGAGTGTATCCAGAGCTCTTTCTCCGAGTTGTTTTCTTCGGTTGACACGACGGGCTCGCGTGTTTAGAGCCTTCAACCGGATTGGGCTAGAGGTTCGCGTGGAAGGAACTCTTGTCCTCCTCTCTTTTTTTCTGTCTGTAACTGCAACTCAAGCAAGTTTTCCTGCCTGCACTGCGACCATCTTCGGTGTAAGTAAAATAATCTTTAATCAACCACTAAGCGTCCATGCCTAATTCTAGCCCGCCGGCCTGCATTCCCCAACCCGCGTGCCAGAGCTGCTGGCCACAGCCCGCCGCACGCCCCCGAGGGCCTCGGACCGCTCCCGGCCCGCACCATGGGATGAGGTAAGCATTTCCCCTGCTGCAGAAATCTGGCTCCTGTGTAGTATTAGTGGAAAAAACTAATCAGGAATGCAAGCACAAGGCACGCATTAGGAACAAGGCAAGCAAAACCTTAGTGACTGGCATGAGTTCTTGATAGAATAACAGGGGCAAACAGTCCAACTGGTGTTAAGGTGCAGCTTGATCCATTTAGGCCTGGAGTAGTGTGCTGCCTGCAGTAGCAGGGACTGGACTTAACCCAGCAGGTCCCTGCCATAATACCAACTTTCACAGCTGTTATCAGGAGCCTTATAATCTTAGGCAGGTAGCTTAAAGTCCCAGCACCTGACTGCATGAAAATCTTAGCTTTCATCAGGAAAGATAGATAGTGGGCATATCTACACATGCAAATACTGCTGGATGAGTTTACTCCAGAGTAAACCCACCATGAGCAGGCATTTGCACATGTAGGCATTTGGGAGCTGATTTGCTGCTCATGGCAGTAGTCTGCTGCCACCCCCTCTAGCCCTTCACCAGGCCCCTGCATCAGCCAGGGGGAGCTGGAGGCTCCAGCCGCAGCTGCCTGAGGCCAGTGGCCATCTTTAAATGCCAACCCTACTCCCTGGCCACCTGCCTTTCTGGCCTGAAGCAGCCTGCAGAGCATTGTGCCAGCAAGCAGTGGCTCTGTTGCCTGAGCCTGTGCACACTGCACCATGGCTGGTCCACCTCCAGGCCCCAGGAGCGATGTCCCCCAGGATCCTGCTTGCTGCCCTGGTTGCTCTGCTTCGCTGCCACAGTGACCACTGCCTGACCCAGGTGAGTCTCGGCCCTAGTGGTCCCCACCCAAGTGGCACAGTTACTGTGGCATTTTCACCAATGTGAGCACCAGTGGGGCGGGCAGTGCCCATGATGCCCATGCCTTCCACAGCTCTGCCCAGATAACTTTGGTGGAGAGTGGGTACTTTGTACCAGGGGTGCTGGACCTCCAGTTGGGCACAGTGGTGGTCCCACCCCTCCTTGTCGGAGACTCCTCCTACCACTTCTCCCCTGGCTCATGTGTTCCTGCACCAGCCAACTGGACCCCACCAGGCATACTTTAACAGGTGCCTGGGCCAGACCCGCATGTTGGTGGAGTGCATCTTCAGCCACTGAAAGGGACACTGATGCACCCTCACCACCTGCCTCTCAAGGTCGTGAAGGCCAACATCCCTGGTTCATTGTTGCAGCTTGTGTGCTGCATAACATCTTCAAGGCCTGGGGGAAGCTCTTCCGCGAAGCCTGTGAAGAGGAAGCATAGCAGGTGGAGAACACCTGGCACCAGGAGTGGCAGTGGCAGCAAAAGCTATGGGCCCCCCCGCCCCCACCGAGGCCCCGGGCAAGCCACTCACCCACCAGCAGGGGCCAAGGCACCAGCTGCAAGAAATACTGGCTGACCACCTATTCCTGCACGCCCCGCTGCAGGCCACTTGGACAGCCAGCCATGGATCTCAGCCCCACTGTGCACCCCCAGCACCACATCATTGAGGACAGTTCTCATAAAAGCACAAACACAGAACCCCCCTGCCCACACACACAACAGAGCCCTTCCCTCCTCCTGTTTTCACAGCAGACCCTATCCCCTGTGGGTGTGCACACCCCAGTGAGGCCAGCAAACAGGGGCCTCACTGAGGCAACAGCAGCCACTGCTCTGCCAGCATGAGTGGCTCCCCCTCCTACAGCCAGCAAGCAGGGCCAGTAGGGCCTGCACATGGTGCTGGCCCCACTGCATGCAGCTCCTGCTCCAGGGTTGCAGGGAGCTAGGCAAGTGGTGGGGCAGGGCCCAGGCAGGGGTATTGGCTGGTGAGGGACCTGCAGTGGGGGTCTAGGCAGGGGCACCTGGCTGATGGAGGCATCACTGCACCTCAGTCTAGGCCCACTTGTGGGCCTGCTCCTGGGCAGTGGGAGGCTGCCAAGGGACAGGTGAGGCTGTGGCCAGGGGCATGGCAGCAGGCTGTACAAAGGCAAGAGTCAGGGCCAGGATGGTGTCCAGTATTGAGCAGTCCAACCCTGCCACCTCCACTGCCCTGGCCACCATGGCAGCCTGCCACTCCTGGGCCTCCAGGTGCCTCTCCTCTAGGGCCAGGAGCCTTTCCTGGAACTCCTGGTCCACCCAGTTCCTCATCCTCTTGTGTGCATCCCTCTCCCACTCGTACATGATGTTCTCTGCACACCAGGCCCACAAGTTTGCCATCTACTCCTCAGCCACCAGAACCAGGCGGTCCAGCAGCCAGGTCCAGGCCTGTGTCCCCCGCTGCTGGAGCTGGCACATACACAAGGCCTCAACCAAGGCTGGCGGTGACCCTGAAGGCACATCCCAACTGGCAGCTGGTGCCTCTCCCCTAAGTGCAGCTGCAGGTCCTACAGAGCCAGGAGAAAGAGGCTGGATCCTGGGACATAAAGATGTCATCCAGCTGCTGCATAAAGGGCATAGAATTGTAGGCAGCCCCAACCAGCAGTTGTGGTTGGTGACAGTGACCCACTGTGCCCACAAGGCCCTGACCATTATGAAGCATTGGAGAGCCAACCGGTCTTGCCCACACTCCTGCAGGTGGCCTGATAGGCCCTCATACACATGTGAATTGGAGCACCCACTCAGGGCAAACTGCCTGAGGACCTCAGCCTTGCCCCTGTGGGACCATGAGGGCTGCGGTCTCCTCCTGGGATGAGTTGCTTCCCCAGGAGGTGGCGGCATGTACCGTGGGTGATGACACCAGCGTAGATCCCTCAATGGATCGCTGGGCCTCCATGTGACAGTCCAAGTGCTGTCGAGCCTGGGCAAGTGCAGAGGCATGGCATGGGACAGAAAGGCTTTTGGCAACGGCGTGTCTGGGACCAGCACCAGGGTGCGGGCAGGCTGCTGAGGGTGTGGCAAACTGCTGAGTGGGACCCAGTGGCCAGAATCTGGCCACAGGTGGCCCAGGGTACAGCCAGGCCTAGCAGATGCCAGGGTCTGGGAAGGCCGTTGTGACTGGCCTGGACCTTTCTGCATGGAGCAATGGCCAGAGGCTGGCTGCAGGTGGCCCAGGACCCCAGCATCCCCGCAGGCTTTTAAGGGCCAGGGGCTGGGGCAGGTAAAGAGCCACCCCAGCCCTGTGGCCATGGGGCTGGGCTGCAGGTGACCCCAGGTGGTGGGGTGACCAGGAGCAAATTTGCTCCTGGTCAGTGTCTATACTTGCATTACTGTGCAGTAACTATTTTGGAGTTAATTTACTACTTGTATTTGCAGGTAGCAAATTAACTTCCAAGTAGAGCAAATTACTGTGCAGTAAGCATCTTCATGTGTAGGCACTGACGCTTACTATGCAGTAATTTGGTCTACTGCACAGTAAAGAATCTTGTGTTAACATGCCCAGGAAGTAAGCAGGGTGGCACCTTAGAAACTAACTGGTTCAAAGAGGCATGACCTTTCATACGCAACAATATACTTCACCAGATGATAAGAATGGACTTGGGAAAAGCAGTCTCTAGCCTTCAGAATATGAAAGAAAAGGTCCAAAATATGAAGCTGCTGCTGCTTAGATTTATATCCTGCTCTATCCGGAAAGGCTAAGAGAAGCTTACAAAAAATGACAAACAAAGATAAATTCCCCAAGCAACACCCTAAAACTAGAAAACTCCCCACTGCTACGTACTCCTGCGTCCCTGCCTGTCACTCGTATGAGGGTTGGCAATAGATCAGCATTCATGTTGTGCCAATCATCAGTACCTGGTCCATACCCGGCAAACTAATGATCCTCCTAGCAAACCAAATTCTGAGAACTTTTCAAGGGATCCCAGTATTACTGCCACTGACCACCCAGACATCATGCAATCCTACGACTTTCATGCCATTGGGCCTGCACTCTGAATCTTACAGCTTAACTCTGAGGGTCTGTCAGCTGCCAAACAAAGCCTAAGCAGTGTTCTTGCTCACTGACATTGTCAACATTGTCACACACCATGTCGCATATAGTCAATGACTGCTGCTGACTAAGTTCAGTGGCACACTACAGGAACTGCACATGGCCACTGAGGATGCTATTGCATGGCTCAGCAATTATGTACAAGCTGACTGACTGACTCTTAAGAGCAAACTCTCTGACAAATCTCAGCCACCATGCACATTTAGGTATAAGTACAGGCTTCATTTCACTTTGTGCTTTGAGTTTGCTGAAATGTTGATCCATGTTAGTTCTTGCTAGAGTTTGGTGCAGTCAAACATAGGGCTAAGAACTTTCTCTGACTGTCCCCCACCTACAAGTTGTGACTTGCCACTGGAGGGCTGGTGTGGAGGAGCCTGACTAGGAGCTACAGCTGTGAGTTGCCACTGTAGGGTTGGTGAGCCAAGACAGGGTTGGTGAGTCATATCCTTGCTCTAGGTGGGGCGGGTGGGGACCCAGATGGGTGAGATGAGTGGGGGTGGGGGGACAGGAACATGAAGCTGGGAGGCAGAGAGTTAATGGGATGGGGTGGATAATGAAATGGGAGGTGGAAAGCCAATGCGGGTGGGGGAAGGGTGGTGAAAGGATGGAAGTCAGCCACTAAAAGATAAAATAAAAAGAAGTTAATTTTTTTTTTTAAAGAAATAAAGAGGAAGTAAGTTAAAGAAGGTCTCATGTTTTAATAAATTGGGATTTGTGATTGGAATGGTAGGGTGGTGTTTGCCATGCTTCCTGGGGAGTCTGAGAGGGGTGAGGGAAGGTGTTTATAAGGAAGCTACTGCCCCTGCCCCAAGAAGGAAGCTCCAGCTTATGGGGACTTGACCTGGCCCCCTACTTTTTTCCCTAACCACGCACCCACCCACCCATCCAAAAAAGACCCCACTCCTGGACCTGGACCTGTCCATGCCCTATGACCTAACTAGCTAGCATGTGCTCTGCAGGCTGTTTGCATGAGGTTGTACCGCTGGGGGTAGAAAGGTCATACTCTCAGCGATAGAAGGTGGAGTTGGCTTGATGTCAGAACCACATAGAAGAGAAGGGTGGGAGAAGGGACACTGCATCCTAGGATGCTGGAGGACTACAACTTGGGTGGCTCATCTGTGGGGAGTGGCCACATATTAGTGGAACATGAGCTGGGTAACACAGAGCAGAGATAAACCTGCCCTGGAGTGGCATAACTTTAAGCCTCTTGAAGTGTGCTTAAAACTAGTTTCAGGTTTTAATGTGTGGACAATCCAGGGGTTAAGAGCTCCAGGAGCCACCTAAAGTTAATATGTAACAAGGCCCTTTGTCCCACTCCCTAGCCCCACATGACAGATATCACATATTAATTGAGCGTTATAATTTACTATTCATGATGGTATCTTTAAGAATCTCACAACCATCCTGTGAGAGGAAAAGTTGCCTGATAGATTTTCACAGCTTGTGAAATTGTTTGCAAGATTGTCATCATATCATAAGATCACATCACAGTTATTAAGTCCTGATTCTGCTATCACACTGTGGGACCTAAAGACTAAGAAGGAGAAGATCACTTAATTTAAAAAGAGGCACCCAGCATATAAAAACAAAACAAAACAAAAAAACCCTCTCACGATTATCTGTACATGACTTGTGATTTTTATATGCTTGCAGGTAGCCAAGCTCTGGGCTGGAGCTGTGCAAATAACTCGTTTTCTGGTTCATTAACAATCCTAAAAATAATTTTAAAAAATCATTTGACAATGCAAGTTTTAGGTTGAATGAAATATTTCATTTAACCAAACAAACATACTGAGTGTTTCAGATTTTGATTTAAGCTTGGAAATGTTTTTTAAAAGGTAGTGTTTTAGCTGCTGGAAATACATACAGCCCCTGTCATGCCCTCTAGCTAACATGCTTCAAAACTCAACCTCCCCCACAACCCACCACCTCTGGACCTCTCCTCTCCTCTTCTTGTCAGAGCACAGAGGTATAAAAGGTTTGGGAGCTGAAGATCCAGAACCTCAGGTTTGGTGACAGAGGCACAGGGGGCTCTCAGGAAGGAGTCCTGGTGGGGTGTATGGAGTCTCCTAGCTGTAGCAGAGCCATGGCAAAATCCTGAGTGCTAGAGCAGCTGGAGTTCTGGTACTCTTGAGTGCTGTTGACACTGCTGCTCCTGGAGCTCTGCTAGGAGAGGGAAGGACAGCAGCAGCCAGAGTGCAGGGACCCAGTGACTAAACAGTTTGGCGGGCTGTCAATCAGCCCATCCAGTCCACTCTCCCTCCCCCCACCCCGTGGCTGAGGGGAAGGCATGGGGGGAGTGGGAAGCAGAGCAATGTGAGATTTTGGAGGACTTATAGGTCCCCTGTGTCCATGCAGGAGAGATACCATGAGGTGGTTTTCAGCCCAGGTGGTTTTACATACCTGGCAGGGGAGATACCATTCCTCTCAGCCTTGAATGACTTGATGTAGTTAGGGAATGATGGCCTTTCCCTTGCACTGCAGGCAGGCTGACCCCTGTGAGAGTCTGCAAGTGCATTCAAATCAGCTATGCAAATTATGGTGATGGGGAATTGCTCTCAGGCTTTCCCTCTAGCTTGCTCCTTCAGCCTTTTGGCTAGGGGCCACAGGAAACTAGGGGGGCATCTGAACTCCAAGGCCTCCAGGCTTGGGGCTTGCATGTAGAGTGCCTGCCATGGATTTGGGAGCATCTAAAGACCCAGGCTGAAGAGTCTGGGAGGTAGGATACCTGTCGGTGGTAGCACCACACCAGCTTGAACGATTGAACTCTGTTGAGTCAATAGAATTCAGAACTGGTTTGGCACAAGAAATTACATTTCTTAATCAAGAAGTACAAGGGTATAGTTTGTAGCCATGTTGGTCTAAAGGCATAGGCAGACAAGGTTTTTTTAGTAAATCTGGTATCTTTTATTAGACCAAGTGAAATAGTTGGAAAAATTCTTCTTAGCAAGCTTTCTGGTATAAATACCCTCCTCCGCCTGATGAAAGGTAGTTATACCCAAACGCTGGCTAAGAAGAATTTTTCCAACTATTTCAGTTGGTCTAATAAAAGATATCAGATTTACCCAAAGAACCTTAATCACAAAGTACTATTTTTGAGCATTTCAGCTGCTTTTGGAATGCCTCAATGGTCATGTATGTTTGTATGGCTGGCCCTTTGAACCATTTGTCCACAACCTAAGTCTCAGCGCAGATAGCTCTATGCAGCCAGGTGAGCAGAAGGGAAGCTCTGCTAGTCCCACCTCTGTTCAGAGACATACCCGCAAGAAGCTGTTAAGAGTTTTACAAATTGTTACATCTGCCTGCCTGTTCTGGAGGGTACTTGGGGAGGATTGGGTCTATCTCAGCGTGTGTTGGTTGGGGCAGACAGCAGTAGCTCTCCCTAGCTGAAGGGTGTCTATTACTGTTACTTTTAATAAATTGCATTATAGTTTCTGGAACTGGCACTCTGGCTGATTAAGTTAGCACCCCAGTAGAGCAGCCAGGGATGAGTTGAGACAGGTGGAGGGGGCGGGAGACAAGAGGGTTGAGAAAGGATGTACTTACACATTCATAAGCAAAGGGGAATATGTGTCACTGTGTTCCTGCCAAACAGGACCCTCCCTTGGCACATTCATGCTAGGACATGGTTTATTTAGTTTGTAAGAGAGGAACATGCTGCTATAGGCAATATGTTGGCATCTCAGCAGCCTCTGCAGCTTAGGAAGGTATGTACTCAAAGAGTTTGTCATGACTGTGTTTCAGGACACTTACAGGAACATAGTTACACCTGACTGGGGAATAGGGCAGGTCCAGCAACCTTGAGCTCTCCTGAGCTAAAGAAAAAAGGCTCTTCCCTCTCAGCACAAGGTCATACAGCCCAAGGGTATGCCACCATGAGCTCTGTCCAGCCCTCCTGCTATGTTGCAAGAGTACGAGAGAGGGGAAAGATGGTTGCTAAAACCAGAGGCATAACATCCAAAGAATGTGCTAGGGGGAGTCCTCTCTCATCCTTTCCCTCACTCTGCAAACCCCAAAATTTTAGCCAGACAAAACCCATGATGATGGTGGTGAAGCGCCCGAAGAAGAGGCCTTTTAGCCCAACTATCTCATGGTTAAAATAGCTCCCCAATAAATAGGAGCCCTGGATCTAGGTTGCCCCTCCCCCACCCAGAGTAGGGCTTGAACCTGCATCCAAGTATGGTGCTTTAGGCATTTGGCCACAAGCCAAGTATTATCCAGACCATCCAGTGCCTTCTTAGGTCTTCCCCCTTCAAGTTGGAGAGAGAGGTATATATGACTCAATGAGATGGGTGCTGCCCTAAAAGGAAGAGTATTCTAGGTTCTAGACTGGGCCCCAGCTCCCAGTGGGGGATAAATAAATGACTATTTATCATTTTATCTAATGAACGTTAATGCCTGATGCAGTGGGCCAGCTTCAAAAGGAAGGCTGGACAGTAGGCCTGTGCGAGTCAGCAGCAATCCGATCCGGCTTCGGATCCGGCCACTTTGGATGGCCGCGATCTGATCCAGAGCTCTGGACTGGGTTTCTGCCTCGATCCAGCCGAAGCAGTTCCAAAGCTTCGGAGCCGCCTTGGAGATCTGGCCATAGGGTATAATGGGGGAATCAATGAAATATCTATAACTTTGTTTTTTGTCCGATGTGAATGAAACTTGCAGGAATGGTAGCCTCTGCTGAGAGCATGAAACCTGCCAAGTTTCAAGAAGATTGCTGCAGGGGTTTGGGGGGAACTGTACCCCAAATTCTTGAAAGCCAAACATGTCACAGCTGTGTGTTACATACAACACAGGGGGGTCAAAACTGCAAGGATAGTAGCTCTTACTGAGGCCACAAAGCCTGCCAAGTTTCAAGGAGATAAGTGCAGGGGTTTGGAGGGAACTGCACCTCAAGCTGCGGACAAGCAAAACTGGTGCCATGGGTGACAGTGCGTGTGTTAAGGCGCAGCGGGGTGACAGCTGCAGGGATGGTGGCCCCTGCTGTGATGCCTGCCAGCTGTCGAGGAGATCGGTGCAGGGGGCTCTGGGGCCCTGCACTGCTAGCTGCTGACTGGCAAAATTCATGCCAAGACTGTGTCTGTCTTGGGGCAGTTGATTGTCTGTATTGCTTCTTTCCTCTCCTTAGCCTGGTTTTGTAGGTGCTAATTGATGCTCCTGAAGTTGTTATGTAGTAGCTAGGTCCTGTGTATTGAGCTGGTCCCTGAGTGAATCACGACTGATTGATTGGTAACTGGTAACACAGCAGCTTAGCAGCCAGGCCTGCAGCAGTGTCTCCCCTCCCCGCCCCAAGACAGACACAGTCAGTCCCACAGCACCCATGGCATGAGTTTTGCTTGTCCACAGCTTGAGGGGCAGTTCCCCCCAAACCCCTGCACCAATCTCCTTGAAACTTGGCAGGCTTTGTGGCCGCAGTAAGAGCTACCACCCCTGCAGTTTTGACCTCCCTGTGTTGTAAGACATAGACGTGACAGGAGTTTTGCTTTCAGGAATTCAGGGTACAGTTGCCCCAAAACCCCTGCACCAATCTTCTTGAAACTTGGCAGGCTTTGTGGCCTCAGCATAGGCTACCACTCCTGCAGTTTTCACCCTGCTATGTTGTAACGCCTAGAAGTGACATGAGTTTTGCTTTCAAGAATTTGGAGAGCTGTTCCCCCCCAAACCCTTGTACCTATCTTCTTGAAACTTGGCAGGCTTCCTCTCTGCAGAGGCTACCACCTCTGAAAATTACATCCAAATCAGACAAAAAACAACAACGTTATAGGTATTTTATTGTTTCCCCATTATACCCTATGACCGGACACTAAAGTGTCCAAAGCTTCTCTGGATCCGAAGCTCTGTCCGAAGCCTCGCACAGCCCTACTGGACAGATCATCAGGCAATGCCTGGCCCATGACCTAATAGGTAAGGAGCAAAAAATAAAAGTTCAAGGCCTTCTCACAGGTGAGGGGGGCCTAGAACCAGAACACTTTGGAAGCTGCATCAAGGTTTTTCCAGATACAGGGAACACTGCGGAAACAGCACCCAAGACCTCTGAAGGGAAAAGACCAATATGCCTTCTTGCACGTCCCTTCCTGGCTCTCTCCAAGGCAGGTCTGATACATCCCAGATAGGACTCTCTCTCTCTCCTTGGCCAAGGGGAGGGGTCAATTTGCTAATAAGTAAAACTAGGAGTATCCACAGGGAACACCACCCCACTCCCATGATTAACTCTATATAAAATACTCAGGAGACAAGCTTGGTTACAGCACTGAAGTAACACATGAGCTTGGATTTCATCTTTTCTTTCATTCCTGGGGATGCACGGAGTGAAGAGGGCTTTCCCATGTGCCCAGCTCTGTCTTGCTCAGCAGTAGATTTGGCTGGAACATGACTTTCCTATCCCACAAGACATTTTAAGATTTCAAAATTGTGTTCTTTTTCCACACAGATTCAATATGAAAAAAATCATTTAGGGTCAATCAAAACTCTTTTGGATAAATTCTAAACATTTCTTTTCAATGTTGACTTTCCATAGTTTTAAAATTTGTACATGTATATCCCTTCTGCCAGACACCTGTCAGCAGCTACAAGGGCTGGGTTCAATGTTGGGCTCGAAATATATTTTACCTTGGCTCGAGCCGCCACCCAGGCCACCTGGGAAACACTAAAAAAATCACTAGGGTGTCCTGCATAAGCAAAAACCCGTCCTCACAAGCAGTGTAAGCACAATGAACAAATTTATTACAGAAACAAAGGTAAAGAAACCACCAAATACAATTTTAAACTACCAACTACAAGGCATGGTTCATAGATTGCACCCTCTTGGGGATGCTTCACTTTTGAGTCCTTTGAGCTGCTCCTTGGATTCACTGGGCCATGGAAATCTGCTAGAAAGTGTGGCTCCTTCTGTGTTGCAAGGAGTCCCTCGTTGCTCCCTGCGACACTGTAGGGCAATCCCCACTTCCATGCGGTGGCCTTTAGGGGTTAACTGTGGCTCCAGAAAGCATGCCATACCCCTGAATTCCTAGTACCAAACCCAGCTCTGCTGGGCAGATTCATAGATTCATAGATGTAGAGTCAGAAGAGACCCAAGTAGATCTTCAAGTCTGACCCCCTGCCCTGGGCAGGAGAGAATACTGGGCTCATATGACCCCAGCTAGACCCCCCCAGTGCAGTACCCTGCACTTGTCAGTATTGAAACCCATCCTATTCACATTCGCCCATCCCTGTAACCTGTCCAGGTCCAGCTGTATCCTGTCCCTCCCTTCTAGCATGCCCACCTCACCCCAAATCTTGGTGTTGTCAGCAAATTTGAACAGGGTGCTTTTTACCCCCTCGTCCAAGTCACTGATGAAGACGTTGAACAGCGCGGGTCCGAGGACTGAGCCCTGGGGGACCCCACTGCCCACATCCCTCCAGGTCGAATATGACCCATCCACCACCACTCTCTGGGTGCAGCCCCTCAGCCAATTTGTGACCCATCTGACTGTGTAGCCATCAATGCACAGTCGCCTAGCTTTTTAATGAGAATGGGGTGGAAGACAGTGTCAAAGACCTTCCTGAAGTCTAGAAAGACTACATCCACCACGACAACTGCATCCAATGATTTTGTGACCTGATCGTAGAAGGCAATCAGGTTGGTCTGACAGGACCTGCCCCTAATGAAACCATGCTGGTTGCCCCTGAGCATCATCCCCCCTGCTGGTCCTTCCCAGATGTGCTCCTGGATAATCTTCTCAAAGAGCTTCCCCAGGATCAAAGTAAGATTAATGGGCCTATAGCTGTCCTCCCTCCTCCCTTCTTTGAAAATGGGGATCACATTGGTCTTCTTCCAGTCAGAAACTGACTGGAAAAAACTTTCAGAAACTTCAGAAATCCAGTCAGAAACTTTCTTCTTGCAGAAACTGCAAGAAGAAAACTTCCAAGGAGAGGTCAGACCTACCTCACTGGCCTGAACTGAGCAGCGAAAGCCAGTCAGGCCTAAACATATAGCTGGGGCCCAGCCATGCAGCTAGGCTGAAACACCATAGCAGTAGAAACACCGGGGGAAAAAAAGACCCAGGCCTATGACTGCAGCCTGGACACTTGGTCTTAGCTATACCCCATGCTAATACGATACAACGGTAACTGCCAGGACCCATTCCTGGGCAGTTTCCCCCAGTGATTAACATCCTCATAGTGTTAACCCACTTAAGAAAAAAAGGAAAGAAAGAGGGAGGAAATAGGAGTCTCAAACTCCAAAACAGACTTTCTCTCCCTGTACCTGAGGCTTTCCATTCTAATCGTGTTTGCTTGCCTCTCCAGCAAAGAAGCGGGAGAAGTGAGACACCCCCATGGGGAGCAGGTTCAATGTAGCTACACAGCTCTCAGCAGCCCCAGGGGAAAAGAGAGAAAGAATTTTAGTGGGGGATGTTCTTATATACCTGGTGTGACATCACCCAAGCCTTGTCCAATCAGGGAGGGCCATATTTTAATCTTTGCCCCCCCACCAATCTGACTGAAGAATCCCCTGCTTCCTCTGCCCACTGAGGACAGAGAGTTTTACATATTCCCCCAGATACAGGCCCCAGCTTGCCATATGCTGAGCACATGGCCTGAATAACTGGGGCCATCTTGCCCTTATAAAAGCACACAGGCAAAAAACATAATACACAACCCAGTATGTGTGTGGGTGTTACATATGCTTAAAATATTACAGGAAAATTTAAACATCTTGTTGCAAAATGCTTTTCTAATTTTTTTTATCAATAAAACTTTTACAACATATGTAGAGTTTCATTAAATATTTCCAGGTCGTTTTAAGTCTTGGACCTGAGTAATGAAAAGTGCTTTTGCTTCATTTCACATAACACCTTTCCCATGCTGGGTGAGATGCAAGGTGGATTCTCTTTATGTGAGATCAGCTACGTTCCAGTGCTCTCCTATGTTGTTAACATTGTACATACCTCCTTTGAAAGTGGCTGGTTATTCTGGTTTGGTGGAATTTCGTGCAAATTTCAACTCCTGCCCTATTGTTCCCTGTTCTAGGTTGGCTGCAATATAATACCCATTCATTTGCAAAGCCAAACAATTTGCAACTTTTCTTGCTGCTTGATCAACTCCTGAAATATTCAGGCAGGGTCAGTAGAATTCACAATTCCTCCCAAAATGAGGTCTACTCAGTACCTCGCAGCAATGACCTGGAGGGAGGCCCCAAGGTCACCAAGTCTCAGCCAACTAACACATGCAGTAGTGAAAAAGGCCCAGGCCAACAAACACGAAAACACAGCAGGAGTGTCCGGCCAGCTGCAAACCCCGACTTCCCCAAGGGACTGCTCCACCATCTGAGTTCACCAGCCACGCCTGATACCTTGCATGTTAAACTGCAAATTTTGCTACCAGGATTTCCCAGTAGCAGAAAAAAGCCCAGATAAAAACGTGGACCAAAGCATGAGAAAGTAGTGTGCACTCTGACAAACGTGGAGATTGAGGAGCAGGCAGCCCAGGGATGCCTGCTCCCCTATCTCCATGTGCTGCTCCCCAGCTGGCTGCCTGCCAGTTATCCCTTCACTGAGGCACCCTGTGCCCCCGTCTGTGCCCCCCACCCTCAGCACATGGTGCCTAGTCAGAACCCAGGAGGAGCTGGGCATGGGCAGTTTGCCCGAAGCGGGACAATACACTTTTAGAAGCATATGCTGCGATACAAAGTAGCGGCACAAGTTTGTGTAGCTATTATTTGTGCTGCTGCAAGCACACGCCTCTGTTCCTCTGGACAGGGCCGCTGATGAGATCTATAGCTATCTCCTATGGGTTTGCCTCTTATACAGACAGCTGAACAAGTCTCTTGTCTCCTGAAGCAAAGAGAGGGAGGAAAGAGGGGGAGGAGGAAGGAGGGTTACAGATTCCAGGGTGTTATTGGGCACTTCAGTATTTTGCCCTGATTTTACTCCTAAGGAGAGCATGATAGTTGTGACTCATGGGTATGAGCCAAAGCCCAGGGGAATTTTCCACTGAGTTATATTGTTCCACCATTTTCCACATGGGCTATAATGATTCCCTCCGCAAACCTATTCATCTGAGATGCCAATCAGCGGATTCAGAGCACTTCACCAGTTCAGAATATTATCTCCGTAACAGTGATGGAGCCTAAAAATGGCAGTGTTACCTGGGAAATGAAAGTGTGGCTGCAGGGTTTTTTGAAGTTAGACAAACATGGCATCTGTCCTCCAGGGTGAAGAGAAATAACCTCTAAAGAAGTCTGAGTAGCTCATCCATTTTGTCAGGGGAACACAGCAGTAACAAAGCCTTGACCTTTGAGTGTCACATTGTTTGGATGGGGACAGGAGGGCTGTCAAATATTAAAAGATCTCCCTTCCTGGCCAGTTTTAAAACAGAGCTTTATCTCTGCCTAGTCACATTCTTGAAGCTAACCTGTCTGTGTTTTTCCCTTCAAATTCGGTTTTATTTGTTTGTTACCCTTTATATACTGAACCAGGACTAGACCAGCCTTGCACTCGCTAGCAACTCCATTTTTTCAGGTAACAAAAAGGCCATGCCACATTGTTAGCTCTATTCAGTTGCCACTTCTCAAACCTCCCCATTGTGTACTGGTTTCTCAGTGGAAAGTTAGGGGCAGGTCCTCCAAGGTATTTGCTTAAGTGCTTTAAAGTTTGTGCATTTGATGAAGCTAGGAACATGGTGAATATTTCCTTTGGAGTGTCAGTGCTCTGTACCTATGGTGCAGTGGGAGAATCAGTCCCTTGTAATGCAGGCATTCAGGCACGTGGACTTATCAGATGGTTTTTAACCTGATTATGCTTAAAATACAACTTCCTCAAAAAGAAACCAGTTCCCTGAAATTTCACTTGCCTGTCTTATTCCTGCCTCAGGTTTTCTCAGACAGTCTCCCTTCCCAAACTCTTAAAAGCATAACTATCCAACCCATTCCCTCCTTACTCATACCTCCCAAAACTAGAATTAAATATGGGCTCTGGTGCTGGAAAGGAGCGAGGAGCAGAAGCATAGAGGTGTCTTGGGAGGACCTTCTCTTTCTTCTCCCCTATAAGCCACTACACTGTTTCCTGTTCCCTGGAGCAAAAGCACTGCTTACAGTGACATTGTACCAAGCAGAAGAAACCACTGTGGTGCAGCATGTACCATATAATTCAATAAAGGGAAGGAATAAACTAGGGGAGCCTTGGTTTCTGTCTCAACTGCTATACTTTATAGAGGGACAGTTTGCCAGTTGCAGCCTATGGTTACCACACACCAGCCTGTGTGTGAGTGTGCAAGAGAGATCTGCAGTGCAAACTAGCATGCTGCATCTTTCCAAAGAGCTGTCACAGCTGGGGATGTGGGCAGCCCATGGTAGTGATTGTAATAAGGGGTCTGAGACAGAATTGGTGTCTGAAAACAAGCCAAGGGCCAGAAGCCAAAGCAAAGGCATAAGAGACAAGGCTGGGCAGGAACTAGGGATAGAACTAGAGGCAAACCTGGGTCTTCTTCAAGTGTAGGACTACCATATTTCCAGTTCCAAAAAAAGGACATCTGTCGCAGGGGGGGGGAACACCTCACTCCCAAGCTGCAGCCCACTCCGTCCCTGGTGCTGCCCCTCACTCCTGACCTACAGTCCTGTGCCCCCCCGCAGGCCAGTGCCCCTAACTCCCCACCCACAGTCCCCCACAGCCCTGCTGGTACTCCTCACTCCTGACCCACAGCCCCCTGGTCCCCCCAGCCCTGCCAGAGGGGACCTCCAGGTGCCCCCGTCCCAACTGGGCTGGAACATGGTGGCTGCAGCAGCTCTGGCTTGTGCAGGTGACAACGGAGCGAGTCTGGCCCTGGCACAGGCTAGGGAGAGGAGGAGAGGATGCTTGTAGCAAACCCCACCCCAGGCTGGGACTCCTGTGTCACACCAGGTGGCCTGGCTATGCTTCTTCCTCCCCCCACCACCCCTCGGGCAGTATCTCCCAGGTGCCCTGCCCCTACGAACACCAGTGCCGCTAGCCCGACCACACAGCTCCCCACTGCCCCTGAAGGGCCACCCCACTCCCCCCGCCTGCCCCTGTGCCCTGCCGCAGCCCTCGTGCCCAGACACCATTCCCCAGTGCTGGCAGGCACCTATCCCCTCCTCACAAACAGGACTGGGGCGGGAGCAGAGGAGTTCCTGGCCCAAAGGACGGGGAGGGGCAAGCATTGGCCCCTGGGCGCCGGAGACCCATGGGCATGGTAAGCATTGGCCCTCAGGTGCCAGAGACCCACAGTATGTCACTGGGTATGGGAGAAAGCCCAGCAATGAGAGCTACCTGGAAGGAGGGCCAGTAGGTTGCTCCTATGGCAAGCACAAGGCTTGTCCCACGCTAGGTGCTGCCTGCAGACCATGCCTGCACAGCCAAAGCACAGGCAGTAAAAGGGACCATTGGTGCTTGTGGCAGAAATGCCCCCGTCGGTGCCCCTCTCCAGAGATCTGTCTCAGCCAGCCCGAGAGGCTGCTGTTGAATCTCTCACAGCGGGGATCTCGCTCCTTGTCTGTAGACAAAAGCCTGGCGCCTGGGAGGCGATGCTCTGGTCACCTGGGCAGGGGGGGAAAGACCCGGCCCTGCGCGCGGGGCCCAGGTAGCCAGGGATGCTTTGCAGATTGGACGGTTT
>NW_005841994.1:95410-99806 GCF_000455745.1 Alligator sinensis
AAGTGCCCCAAGTGCTTGTACTGGGTCTAGCACCCATTGGACGATCAGGCCTGTGTTTTCCAAGGTGCGCAGAGCCCGAAGTGAGTCCAGAGCCTTGGATGGTGGCAGCGGGAACCCCAGGCTAGCGTGTGTGCTCCAGGGAAGGGGTCGGCCGGACGGGAGCAGGGAGGTGGGCGGCTCCACGCAGGAGCGCCCCCTACTGGCCCGCCACAGTGCTGTTGTACCCCCCTCCTTCCCCCCTGGGGCAGGGGGAAGTGCAGGTGAGCCCCTGAGGCAGAAGTCCTCTCTGAGGGTGTTTTGCTGGACTTAGACTAAGCAACTCCATCAACCGGGAAGAGCTGAGAACATAACTGTGACCATAACTGCGAGGGTCAGGACTGAGACTACAGGCCCCTGGGGAAGTGAGTGAGATGGGGAGTCTGCAATGCCAGATTTCTTCAGAAGGAGGCATTCCAGAGAGCCTAGTTGTGGGTCTCCTTTTCCAGACCCTGAAAAGATCAAGCAGTAGGCGTTGCCTCTCAGCGTTGGGGAGGCATTTGGACAATTGACATGGGAGGATCACTGGTTTCTCACCCTCAAGGGTCCCAGGACAGGTAAGCTGGAAGAGCTTGTAGTCAGAGGCAGATCCCGGGGTGTCAGAGCAGGGTTCGATGGTGGGACTGATTCGTCCTCCGCTCTTGCCGTCTATGGGAGCTGAAGGCCTAAGCCTACTGGAACCATGTTGCCAAACCCCTTCTCCTAAACCAAGCAGGCAGCCAATGCAACCTGCTGCATCTTTCCACCCCAGGAGGTTGATTCTGACTGCACTCCAGTTTTAAAAATCCTAGATTCACTGTGGGCTGTAGTCAGTCCCCTAGGCATCCCACAGCAAGGCAGGGGGCGGCAGTCTGGCTGGACCCACACAGGGCGGGAGCCACCTTCCCTGCTGGGTCCCACCCACTGGGTCGCCAAGGCAGCTCCTGCTTGGAGCTGGTCCAGCCAGGCTGCAGCCCCATGCCCTACTGTGGGCACGGAAACACAGGGGAGCACATACTCCGCCCCCCCTGCCCCCCGACACATCGCTTATGCCCCCCTATGCTCCCCATGCATCCATCGCCTATACTCACAGCCACCCTTCTCACCCACCCAGACCCATCCTATTCCCCACACGCTGGGGAGCTGGGGGCAGGGGGCAATAGGTCCGGAGTGAGGAGCACCAGCAGGGCTGGGGGCATGGAGGCTGTGGGAGTGAGGGACAACAGCATGGGCAGCAGCAGGGCACTAGCTTATCAAGGCTGCTCAATGTCACAAAGTAGCTGGGGGAGGGGGCAACTGCAGCTGGACCTGTGTCCCAGTGACCAAAATCAAACCACAAAATATATAGGTATTTAGAATTTATTTTATTATAATTACTGAGGCACTGGTAGGCTTCCAAATTACTTTAAAATTGTAAATATATCAATAAAACATTGTGTTCAGATAATACCTATATATATAGTGGTGTTTGATTTTAACAACGGAAATTGCAGATTTTAATCAGAGAATTTTGGATTTTTCAATAGAAAAAACCAGGATCCCTGGTGATCACCAGTCTGGGGCCAGGAAGAACTGTTTTACCATGTCTATAACCGCAGGCTTTAGGATCTGTAGGATTCCTCTGCAGCCTCAAGGAAGGATCAGCTGCTAGTAGGACCCCCTTGGCATATAGCAGCTGTCCTTATCAGTGAAAAGGAACCTTAGGCAGTGATGGCAGCTTAGCCTTTCCTATTCTTCTATCTGTATCTCAGTCCCCTGAGGACTCCAAATTTCACACAATAATTGACATGACACTGGGTTGGGTAGTACGTATGGGGAAATAACTAATTTAGGTATACATACTTGTCATATAAAACCTTGTTCCCTGCATTAACACCCACACCTTTCTACAGATACTAGCATTATGCACTTTGCAGTCAGACTTAAGATGCTATTCTAAAAGTGATCTCATAAGGAATGACTTGCATTCTAAAGCTTGCTCTATCCTAACAACACAGGTGGTCCAATAAAAAATATCAGCCTAAGAAATCCTTGCCTTTTTCTTAAAACGCTATTTGCATTTCAGTAGCCACTGCTGATGGAGGTTCGTCAGAGTTTAACTGAACCAGGTGGAAACCAGAGCTGAGCAAAACTTTTCAGCTGAATTTTTTTGTTGCAAAATGTTGATTCAGACTGAACAAAATACGCATGTTCTGAGGTTCAGTATGAAGTTCAACATAGGCCTGTTGAAAGCCTCTGGAAAAAGATCAGAAAGAGAGCAGCATGGGGGATGTCACAATGGGCATCTGCTACGTGCCACGAAACCATGAGCAACCAGGAAAGACTCTCATGCCTCTCTTCATCCTCTAGAGCCTGGAAGAAACCTGGCCAATTACCAGATGCACAGAAATCAGCAAGAGATACTCCCTGGTTTCACTGGCTCTGATGCAAAAAAGAACAGTTTGATATAGATTTTTCCTTTTAAAATACAACAAGAAAGCACCATCTCCACCTACTGCAAATAGATGTGGTCTGTGTTCAAAGGGCCTGCCCTATCCTTTGGCAAACCAACAAACTAAAGCAATGTTTAACTGCTAAACAAATATTTGCACAAAAGTATGACTTCTGAAGATGGTATTTGGTTGCAATATTTTAAATGGAGAGAAGGAAAATTCTAGCATTCAAATTGACTTTTTTTGCGTCAGAGCCAGGGAAGCCAGAAACAATGTGCGTGGGTAACTGCTGTTTGCTCTGGGGAGTCAAGTGAAAAGAACTGTTATTTTTTAACTATTATTTTATTTATGTTTTAAGTAATTTTCTAGTTTGTGCTGCTGGGTACAGGAGCAGTAGTAAGCCAGCCGCTAATGATGGCAATTGTAATAACTGATTAACAGTTGCAATTTGCTGTAGGAGCATGGTCCAGTGAATAGGGCAGGCCTCTGGGATCCTAAATAACTTTAGTTCTGTTCTCAGCCACTGACATGCTATGTGACCTTGTGCAAGCTGCTGCACCTCTGTTCCAAATGAAAGCTATTTGAGGTGCAGCCTGGTTATAAAGGCTAGCATTTGGGGACTTCTGGATACTATTTTAATTGCCTACATATCACTGCTGTCATCTACAGGCGAGATGGGGGGGGTTCTAACCTACTCCTGTTCATTGTTACATCACTCTCCTTGTCTCTCTTGTTCACCTATTTTGTCCTGTCTGAACCTGAGGCTTCAAATTTTATCAGAAGGAATGTAACAGGACCCATACATCTGGTGGCACTGTAGCAACATCTGGGGGATGCCTGATTCCTGCCTCCTCGACGGGGTGCCCTTCCCTACTGCTCACCTGCTACGCCTCGATGTTGTTCTAAACAAAAAGTTGGGAGGCTGCCCCAAAGCCCAGGCCACTGCTAATCTGCCTTTGTTCAATCTGTTGTGGCCCTTCTGGTCCTACTGGTGCCCTAGGACACAGGGTGCTTTAAGGGCTGCATCCATGGCTTCCATCTGCCCCTGTAGCCATGCCCATGCCTCGCAAATGATACACAAGATCTTGTCAGAGAGGTCACTCAACTCCACCATAATGATTGTCTTTCTTGGGCCTCAACAGCAACTGGCCCGTGGGCCGCGTTTTGCCCACCCCTGCCCCTGGCACTCTAAAACTTGTGCTCCTCAGGCACCCCACTGTGGCCTCCTCTTCACCCCTTTATAAGCACACTGGTACACTAGTCTAAACAAAAAGAAAAGGCAAGCTTTAACAAAAACCTCTCCTACTCTGGGTAGGCAAACATTAGAAGAACCTTCATCCCCTGGGGCTCTCACTTCTCTGCTTTCCGAGTGCGTCAGTGCCTGCCATGGGGCTCTCGTGCAGCCCCTCTCTCCAGAGAGCTCAGCTCGCTGCAAGGCACCAGTCCTCCTCCTTTCCCCCAGAGAATTCACCTTATCTACCCCAAGCACTGCCCCATCTGAGGCAGGTGACTCACTAGCCTGCAAAGAAGCTCCTTTGTAGGTGTAATAGGCAGCATGCTCTTCCCAGTTGCAGCTTAGGTGTGGCGCGTGCCACCTTTGCCGCAGCTGTCCATCTGCCTACACAGCAGGGTAGCCTGCTGATTTTTATCCCTCTTTTTTTAGCAGGAGCTTTTGGCTCCCTGTTACAAGGAATTAGGGTTAGTTGTCAGAACTCTTCCTAACACCTTGGAACCATGATTCTAGACACTGTACAAAAAAGGAAAGAAAGAAAGAAAGAAAGAAAGACTTTGACTTTTAAGAGACATTTATTCCTGGGTGGGTGATCACTCGGAGCTAGTAAAAAGCATGTACACGTACGCCCAGATATCTGGGCCTCATGGACAAGGCCTGGGCTCATGGCCTGCAAGGCCTGCCCGTACACTCTAAACTAACAAAACAACACACACAC
>NW_005841994.1:105771-108508 GCF_000455745.1 Alligator sinensis
GGCAGAGACAAACGAGGCTGCCAGAGCCCAGGGGAAAAACGCTCAGAAAGTGGGGGGAAGGGGCAGGGAGGGGGTCCCCAGGGACAGGGTGGAGAGAGGCAAGGGTTTTTTTGGGGGGGGGGACAGGAAAAGGGGGGCAGGGAGTGCGGGGCAATGAGCTGAAAGCACCTGAGCTGTAGGAGCTCAGAAGGGCGTCACCTGTCGGCGGCCATCTTGAAAGAAAGAAAGAAATCAACTTGCTAACACACAAAACCTTTAGCCATGTGTTACAAAACAACAAGCCAGTGCACAAAAATGCAGACTCCTTGCTATCACAAAAGATTTTGTAAAAAATAGTTTTTTAAAGTGGATAAAGATTAATTTGTTTGTAGGATTGTGGCCTCAAGTATGTGCTTACTTTTAAGCATCTGAGTAGCTCTCGATTTTAGTGGAATTCTTGCATGATTAAAATTTAGCACATGCTTATGCGCTTTACAAAACTTCGGTCTTTGCAAGGAAAAGCAAATTTCTCTTAAAATAGCAAAACCTTTCTTATGATATAATTTTGCACAGATAAAAAGCATACAAATAAAGTGAGTAGAACAGCAGTTTGAAGATCCATTGCTAGACTCCCTCACTATTTTCTTTCTGTGCGGGCCTGGCGCGCCCCGAGCCCTTTTTCGCGCTGCACGCGGGCTGTGGCCAGCAGCCCGGGCACGTGGGGGCGGAGAGGGAAGGCTTTCGCTCTGGAATTAGGCACAGACGCGTATCGGTAGTTTAAAAGATTGTTTACTTACACCGAGATGGCAATGGTGTAGGCTGGAAAGCTTGCTTCAGTTGCAGTTACAGAGAAGAAAAAGGAAAGAGGCAGACAAGAGTTCTAGACTCGTGAACTCTAGCCCAATCCGGCTGAAGGCTCTGAACATGCGAGCCCGTCGCGTCAGCCAAAGAAACTACTCGTCCGGAAGAGCTCTGAACCAACTCACACGAAGTTTGCTAGGCTCCGTGGGTTCGGTTCGTAGCGCGCGGGAGGGGTACGTCTAGGAATTCTATCGGCGACGGGGAGAGGCTAGAGATTGATCAGATCTCCGTAGCCTGCTTCAAATGCACTGGGTCCATGAGGATCCGCAGTGCTTAGAGATCTTCACACAGCGTGAAGTCTCCTCCTCCCTTGTTCATGGAGTCCTCCAACTTGGGCAGAAACCACTCAAGCCTCTTATACGGCTAGCAAGCCAATCACTAGCCGCTACGTGTGAATAATTTAGAACTTGCCAATAATGGGACCCAAATCTACATACAAATGGCGGGAACTCTTTGCAACGAGCATTTCTGTGCTGCAACAAAGAAATGCACCCTGCAAAGAAAGCTTCAAATTGGCGGGAAATTCTCCCTTGCACCGGGGTTCTCTTTTGCAGCAGAAAACTCCACCGTGCAAGGAAGCTTGCAATTTAGCGGGGACAATTTAGCAGTGCCGAAGCACACACAAATAAAAATCACACCTTTTGGGTTGTGACACTTTCCTCTTGCTGAGAAGTGTGTAATTTCCGTAGCCTTCATGGTTATATTTATAGGTGCAGCTAGGTCAGTCTCCCAAACTCAACAAAAGTTTACATCATGTGACTGAAGACACAAGTTATTGGTATAAACAAGTTTGGCTGCAGAACAAAAATATAAACAGTGTTCCAGACCATGTGTGAAGGCCAGTGGTAAATTAAAGTTTCTTTCTCCATTGGGAATCAAGAAGTTGGGACTTCTGAAAAGAGCTGCCGTGATGACAAGTACCCAGAAGCTATCCCACCTATTGAGCATCTAAGTGGACTTAGGTGCCTAAGTTAAGGTAGTGCTGGTGATCACATCCCAGGTTTTTCAGGTGTTCCCTGTAGTTCACCCAAACTTCACAGGCATATAGAAGAGCTTGGATTACCACAGCCTTATATAGTAGAAGCTTTGTTCAAGTCCTGATGTTGTGATCGTTGAACACATGATGATTCAGTCCTCTGAAGGCAGAGCTGGCACATCAGATCCTATGCTAGATCTCCTTGTCAATGTTGGCCTTCTCTGAGAGATGGCTGCCAAGGTATGCAAAGTGTTCAACATTCTCCAGCTGCTGTCCATCAGTGAGGATCTTTGCCTGGGGAGTTAATTGGCCCAGAGCAGGCTGGTGAAGCACTTCTGTTTTTCTGATGTTAAGGGTCAGTCCAAGGCACTGGTACAGTATGCTTGAAAGAAGTAAAGAGCTGTTCACAGTTCTTCCTCTGTATGTGCAATGACAGCACAATCATTAGCATACTGAAGTTCCACAATTGAAGCCAAAGTTTTGGCATGGAGGAAGGAGAGATTGAAAAGGTTCCTGTCCATCTTGTACTCAATGCTGATGCCATGTGGCAGACAAACACAGATGATCATCTTGATGAAGGAGGGAAAACAAAATTGGTGTGATCACACAACTCTGCTTGATGCCAGTTCGAATGGCAAAGGGCTTCATACCAGAGCCACTGCATAGAATAGAGGTGGTCATCTGGTCACGAAGGAGTCTTAGGATGATGATAAATTATCCTGGGCAGCCAAACTTCCAGAGCCTCACAGTTACCAGAATCAAAGGCATTGGTCAAATCAATAAAGGCCATATACAGCTCCTGGTGTTGTTCTCTGCATTTTTCCTGGATCTGCTGGGCTACAAAAATCATGTTAGTGCTACCTCTTGATGACCTGAAGCCACACTGAGAATCAGGAAGGATTTCCTCAGCAAGAGGGAGCA
>NW_005841994.1:108534-110079 GCF_000455745.1 Alligator sinensis
CAAGCAAGGATCTTCCCAGTGATGGAAAGGAGAGCAATACCTCAATGATTTGTAGTCAGATTTATCTCCCTTTTTAAAAATGGTGACAATCTTGGCATTCCTTATGTTAGTGGGAACCTCCTCAGCATTCCAGATGTTGAGGAATAGCTTGTGAAGCTTGTTGGTCATTGTATCCCCACCAACTTTGAAGACCTCAGCTGGTATGCCATCTGCACCAGATGCTTTGTTGTTCTCCATCTGTCTTATCACCTGATGGACTTCTTCAGAGGTTGGGGCACTGGTAAGTGCTTCCCTTACTGGATGTTGTGGAAAGGATTCAATGATTTCATCAGTCACCATCATTTCTCAGTTCAGGAGCTTTTGGTAATGCTCCTTCCAGCAGTTTTTGATAGACTTGTCATTGAGGAATGTATTGCCATCTTCAGATCTAAGTGGAGTGAGTCCGCAAGAGCTTGATCCGTATACAGCCCTGGTTGCACTGAAGAAGCTCTGCATGTTATGATTGTTAACAAATTGTTGGATTTCTTTTGCCTTCTCTTCCCACCATTTGTTTTTGAATTCTTGAATGTTCCTCTGAGCTTCAGCTTTAAGTCATTGAAAGCTCCCTGCTCCTGACTGGACATAGGATCATTTTGCCAGTCACAGAAAGCTTTTTTCTTCCAATCAAGAAGGGCTTTGATCTCAGCATTGTGTTCATCAAATGAGTCCTGATGGTGTCAGGTGATAAAGCCAATTGATTCTGTGCAAGCCTCATGGATGGTTTCCTTTAGAGCTTGCCAGTCTTCCTCAACACAAGCATTATTGTTTTCAGTCCTAAGATTGGTAAGTTTCTTGCTGAGATATGTTTGGAGGGCTTTGTAAGGGGTCTGAAGGCATTTGATGTTGTACTGTCTCCAGACTGATTTGGGTTGCTTTTGATGTTTCAGCACAGCCCTAATGGACATGATGGATCTCACTAAGCAATTATCAGTTCAGTAGTCATCCTCTCCTTTCCTAATACATGCAGTATGAACATTGTTTAGATCATGCACTCTTATGATTACAGTAGCCAATTGCCCATCAAGAATGATGCGGGAGGAAGGCAGGGACAGAGGCCTATGTCCAGCCACCCCCCCTGCATTTCAGGTCTGGCCCTACCCCCCCGTCTGGGCCCATTCCCCCCTGCCCCCTTTTCAGTTCCGGTGCCACTCCCCCGCACCGCCACGCTCCAGGTCCGCCCGGCCCATGTCCACCTGTCTCCCCTCCCTGCTCTGGAGGCGGGGTGCTGTCACCATGCCCCACCTCCCCCTCCTTCTCTCCCTCCCTGCTGGCTTTTGTTGGGGCCCAGCGATGGCAGGCTGGTGATGGCGCACTCCCCACTGTCATGGCAGGTGGGGACAGAGACCACAAGAGCTTGATCCGTACATAGAGTCTGATCAGGGAAGGGGGCTCCCTGCTGCTTCCTGCTCCCCACACCCTTGTCCCTGCTGCTTCCAGGCTGGGCCCATTCCCCCCCACTTTGGAGCTGTTGTCAGGGCACGGCAGCAGGGTGCCACCACCATGCCC
>NW_005841994.1:110140-113419 GCF_000455745.1 Alligator sinensis
CTCCATCCCCCAGCTGGTCTGCCCCCCACCCCCACTCCATCTCCTGTGTCCTCACTGTCATGATGGCTCTCTGCCATGCCATCTGCTGTCCAAATGCTCTTGGAGCACTCTGATTGATTGCTTTAATCAGCCAATCAGAGTGCGAATAAAGTATTATGGACAGACACAGACAGACAACGGCTTTTATAATATTAGAATAGTCAAGGAGGTGCCATTGTTTCAAGCAGGGGTGTTTCCAAGTTCTTTTTTATCTGTCATGTTGACTGAAGATAGTGTTAGTAATGTGTTCTGCACATTTACTGAGTAAGAGGATGCCATTGGAATTGTCTTTGCCCACTCCTTCCTTCACAATGTTGCCTCTCCACATATTAAAGTCCCAGCCAACTCTTGCTCTGAAGATCAAGGAGAATGATCTTATCCTCTTTCAAGATGACTGTCAGGATTTCATTGAAGTCAGCATAAAACTGTTTTTTCTGCTCTTCCTAGGCACCGTGTTGGGGCATATGCACTGATGACGATAACAAAAGAATGGTTGGTCAGTTGGAGGCAGAGAGCCATGAGGCACTCATTAATGTCAACAGGGAATTCGGTCATTCATCTGACAATCTGATTCTTAATGGCAAAACTAGCCCCATGTATTCACCTGTCATTTGCAGGTTTCCCTTTACAGAAGAATGTATAGACTCCCCCTCCTCTCTCAGATGCCCTTCACCTGCATGTCTGATCTCACTGAGAGAAATGATGTCAACGGTGTATTGTGAGAGTTCTTGGGTTACAGTAGCTGTTCTGCATTCAGGTCTGTCACTGTTCAGGTTGTCTAGTAGGGTTCATACATTCCAGGATGCAAAGGACATTTTTGTGTTTTAACTGCAATTTGAGTTATCCCCCTGGAAGTAGCTATCCAGTTGGGTGAGATAAGGTCGAACAGACTATGTTTGTGGCACCTTTTCTAGCCCCTTCCCCATGCAGGGTATGCAAAGGGGATCCTAAAAAGGACTGCTTTGTCACAATCACAGCTGCTGAATCACCCTCCTGTCCCATTCTAAGGGTGAAGCGAACAACACACAAACACCACCTGCATGTGGATCCATGACTGGGGACTTCCAGTGATCACTTTGGCTGTCCCTGTCACCACTCATCCATCACTGCAGGACTTTGTACAGGTGTGGGTATTGGTGATTGATTATTGTGGTAGGTGTTGGATCCAATGGGAGAAGTCTGCATGTGACTTGTTTTATGTAAGGAGACCATTGCACGTCAGCAACTGCACAGATCTTGGCAGAGGGGAAACCTATGTTCAGTGGCAAGGAGATCTAAGACCACTGTAGTTTTCATCCACCTTGCAGCCATTGGGAAGTATGCCTTCTTTATCCACCTGCTCCACCATTGAGTTTGTTATGTTATGCTGGACTGCTCTTCATCTGATACCTTACCTTTGACCTTACCACCATGGATGACCCTACCAGAAGTACAAGACGCCCAGTGGTGTTGTTCTTAGGGTCTTCGGTACACGCAAGCCTCTCCATACCATCAAGGTGGCAGTCCATGGAGAGGAGGAACTCAAGTAGGATTGGAATAAGATCACACTTAGGTGCCTAAGTCTACTTATGGGCCTAATAAATGGAACAGAATCTGGCTCAGGGTGCTTTCTTATCTTTTGCCCAAGCCAAATCTGCCCCATGTGATGGAGAAGATTTAGGGAGGGGGCGGGGGTGGGGATTTCCCACATTATGGAGCTCTCTCCTTTAGGAACCAGGCTGTGCCCATCATCTATTGATGATATGTCTTCTTTGCAGAGATAATTTAGGGGATCAGCACTCATCTCTGAGAACCAGGGATTACATTATATTCTTTCCTATGGCCTTGTTACATGATAATTTTGGGCAGCCTCTCAAGCTCTTAATCCCTGGATTGTCTGCACATTAACACCTTAAAATGGTTTTAAGCACTTATTATGTGGCTCAAAGTTACACCACTCGAGGGCAGGATTAATTCTGACCTGCACTACCCAGTTTATGGTCCATTAAGGTGTGGCCATACTCCACAGATGTGCTGCTCAAGTTGAAGTCCTCCACTTTCCCAGGATCTCTCACACATCCACCCATAGATCAGGGATAGAAGCCTGTCCTGGCTCACCACCTCTCTAGAGGCAGCTCACAGCTACAGCTCCTAGTCCTGTCCCTGCTCACCAGGCCTCGAGTGGCAAGTCACAGCTCTGCAGGTGGGGGACAGCCAGAGAAGGTTTCTAGATCAGTGGTTTTCAACCTTTTTTTTGTTTGCAGACCCCTAAAATATTTAGAATGGGGGCATGGACCTCTCTGGAAATATATTGTGTGTACAGCAAACATACTGTCTCACACACACACACACACACACACATACCTATTCCAGTTCATAGACTGATATTGCCAAGTGAAAAGAGGGGCCACAGCACTGAAGCATTGCTGGGTCCCATGCGAAGCAGTGGAGGCGGCAGAATGAGGCAGGGTCATCCAGCTGCACTCTGCCTGCTGGATCTGGGCTCCCTGCTGCTGGTGCTTGGGTGCCTATGGCTGCACGGGCAGCTAGAGCAACAGCAGTAGTAGCAACAGCATTGGCAGTGCTTCCCCTTTGGGCAAGGCCACCACCTTTACAGACACTTTTCAAAGACCGCCCCCCAGATATGCTACATGGACCCCCCGGTGTCCATGGACAATGGACTGAAACCCACTGTTCTAGATTAAAGGTGTGACTACTCCAAACTCCAAGCTAACACTAACACTGATCAATATTTGTGTGACTCGCAGCATAAAGTGTAACAAGGTCCCTCATTTTTTAAATGGGCCTTTTTGTCACATACATACCCAGTAGATTCTACAAGTATCAGTGACTGCATAGTTGCACAGACTGGCTACAAGATGAAAGTGAGAAAGACCCTAACATATTTTCCCCCAAAACAGATGAATGATTAGGGCACTCACATGGGAAGGAAGATGCCCTGGGTTCCCCCAACCCAGAGAAATTATGAACCTGGGCTTCTTTGATTTAGTAGAACAGCATGCTAACTACCATGATACACATCAGTGACTTTCCAGGCAGGCCCCTCTCTGATGCCCCTTTTGAAGCTTGCCCTTGAGGTTGCTACAAGGGGAAAGTATGTGGGAGATCATAGGATGATAGGAAAACAGGGCTAAAAGGGACCTCATGAGGTCATCTAGTCTAGCCTCATGCTCAAGGCAGGGTCATCCCTGACTAAATCATCCCTGTCAGATGTCTGTCTAACCTGCTCTTTAAAATGTC
>NW_005841994.1:113450-159617 GCF_000455745.1 Alligator sinensis
GGAAAGAGATGCCACAGCTTTTTTAGGTAGCCTAGAAAAGTTTCTTCTAATGTCCTGTAGTGATAAAAATTATAATTTAAACATGCTCCCTAACATAGAGGAAGTTAGCAATTAGGAGATGGTCTCTCAGTGAAGCAGCTGTTAATTAGAGCTAGACTGCTCTGCAATTTAAGTTTGTTCGTCTTTTCATCCTTGTATGAAACCTGTGATCACTAAATCTGCAAACTCAGTTTCATCTGCTGCAGCTTGAGGCCATTACTTCTAGTCCGGTTCCCTATGGCCATAGAAAAAAGTCTATCTCCATCCTCTTTATAATCATGCTTCAGTTGTTTAAAGACTGTTACTCAGGGGTGGAACAAGGGGCCATCCCCCTGTGATTTCTGCTCAGCCCAACAGTTAAAACCAACTAGCAGTGCTAGCAACATTTCTATTCAGGCAGTAGTGAGGGAGTCAACCGATTAAAATTAAAATCTATCTGAATCCTTCTAAAGTCTTCAGTCTACAGGTGTTAGTGACTCTCTCTCCTTTTTAAGGATCTTGATGTTCCACTAATGAAGCTAGCCTTTCTTCTGTAATTATGCTGTTAGCTGCTCTTAGTAATATAGCTCTTATTTCACAGCTTTGCAGAGGGTTTTTAACTCATTCTGATAAAGTTATATTTGTTTTTGCATCAATCTTAAACTGAATAATACAGCCCTTGGCCCCTAGCTTATTAATAAAGCTTCCAGTTTCTTTTTACTTGGACAAAAATGATACATCTAACCATATGCACCCCCCTTTTCAAAATCCTAGATATGTCTATGCTATTACTGTAATTGAAGATATGTGGGGTCAGGAAGAAAAAAGCAAGCAAGTGAGGTGGCTGCTGGCATGGAAGGAAGGAGGCCCTGGGCTCTAGCGTACGGCTTTGTCGCCAGTGAGAGAGAAGCTTCCCCTTGCACTGCCCTACATCCATTTTTCCAATGAGTATGTTAGTGGCTCAGCTTCAAAAGGAACTCTAGAGAATGCACTGCATAGCAACTCATCAGTGTTGTGATGATTCAAGTGCTGTGCTAAAAGTGATAAAGGGCCTGGTTTAGGGTGACCGCCTTTTTAAAAAGTAAAGGCAGGATACATGCCTGCAGTAGCAACACGTAGCAGATGCATGGGGGCACATGTACATCCCCTGAGAGCACTGGTGCACCCCCCTGACAGGCCACGCTCCCCGCTTAGGCAATGGGCGGGGGAGGCAGGTGGGAGTGCTAGTGCCCCACCTGCAAGCGCTGGCCGGGGAGTGGGAGCACCTGGATGAAGCTCTGTGGCCACTTCCAGGAGCGCCGCAGCTGCTTCTGGGAGCACTGCGGCCACTTCTGAGGAGCGCCGCAGCCGCTTCCCAGTCAGTACAATCGGCCCCAGGGGGACCCCCCACCCCACCCCGGTCCGCAAGATTGACCATGGGGGGGAATTCCCCCCCAGTCACTGACTGGTCACTGGGGGGGCACATGCCCCCCATGACTAAGGTGGCACCAGTCGCCCATGCATATCTGGCTTTCCACCTTCTCAATGCCCCAGCCTCATGCACCACCCTGGCTGGGCAGGATCCCCAGCCCCTTACCCCACTCCCTCCCTTACTGTGGGGCCCTTGATCTGCCTCCCCCCACATAGACTTAACTGCATGAAGCTGCTTTCCACACTGCCTGGCTCTATTCCCAGGCACATGCATGTTTGTGGGTGTGCACATACATGTGATGCCCCCTGCGTCCCTCTTCCAGCAGCCCCAAGTAGCCCCTTGCAGGCTGGAACTCTGCCAGCCTGAAAAGGGAAATCTGCCATTTCCTGATCGCTGTACAACACAGCAAATCCAGGACAAATGCTGTCCTGGAGTCATGTAGCCCAGGACCAGGACTTGAGGCTCCCATTCCAGGATGTTCCACCCAATTAGGGATGTGTGGTCACCCTACCTGGTTTAACTCCCCCTCCCCCCACCCCCACTGGGGGGGGGCCTAGAATCCTGAACCTCAGTTTTCCCAGATGAGTGGTCTACCTACCGAGCAAGAGAGCACGTATACAATTATTTTCTCTCTCTCAGACTATGTCCTCTAGTCACAGGGCTAAAAGTGAACAATGCTATTTTCAAGCATCTAAAACTATAGCACATACACAAGGTGTGCACATACAGGCCTCAACTGCTACTGCACATGCTTGGTCTACATGACTTCATAGCAAGCTAACTGAACAAGCTCAGGTTCCAGAAGCAGAAGTCTCATAATCAGGGATCAAGGTTTTCCATTTGCCATGGAAAAATGAGGTAAAACCCAGATTTTCTCATTTTAAGCAGAAAAACCTGGATATTTTCATTTAAAGGAAAAAATACAGGAAATGGTGGGTTTCCCCTTGAAGGCTGGCAGAGTTCCAGCCTGCAAGGGGCTGGGGGGAGCGGGAGGAGGGCAGTCAGGCACAGGGCATGTACACATGTTCATGGCACCCAGCAGCCTAGAGAGCAGCTCCCTGCAGGTAAATCTGGTGGTGGGTGGGGGGAGAGGGGGTGGAATTGAGCCCCCATAGTGAGGGAAGCAGGGAGGGAGTTGGGCAGGGCTGGGGCAGCTGCCCAACCCAGGTGATGTGTGGGGCTTAGGGCCTGGGGCCAGAATGCACAGCCATAGGGGCTGAGCAGAGAATGGGACAGGGCCATGGGCGGCTCGTCCAGAGGGCGGGCGGGGGTTGGCTCCCCACCACTGCACACACTCCCAGGGGGAGCATGGGGGGCATGTGGCCCCCAGATCTGTGTGTGGGGCGGATCCAGGCTGCCCAATGTGGGCTCAAGCTCCCCACCCTCCTGTCCACCCCCAGGGGCCTCCACAGCCCAGTGAGTGGGACCCAGAACAGCAGGACAAAGCGGGTTGGGTCCCCCTGCCCACCCAGCAACAGTGGGGGTGGCAGCATGGAGTTGCTGCTACTAGGCAGGCAGGGGGCATTCACCATGGTAGCATGGAGCTCCTAACAGTGGCATTGAGCTTCTCTGCCTGGTCCCACTCTTCCCTGCCACACCGGGTCTCTCCCACTGGACTGTGGAGGCCCCGGGGGAGGGAAGCATGGCAGGGATCCCACAGCAGGCACCCCGCATCCATCCCCCCACCCGCTGTGAGCTTCATTTCAGCCGTGGCACCCATGGAAGAGAAGCAGCTGGGCTCCATGCTCTGCTATACTGCAGCAGCCACTGCCTCCTGCAGGCAGCAGCCAGAATTGGGGTGCTCCTGTGGGGGAGCAGGGGGCTGCAGACCCGTATCCCTGGCCCCATAGCCCTGGCACCTGGGGGCTCCCTCTGGCAGGGCTGTGGGGGCAGGGGGCTGTGGGTGGGGAGTGAGGGACACCAGTAGGGCCAGGAGGGGCTGTGGGTCAGGAGTGAGGGGCAATGGCATGGGCAGGGCACCAGTATATCAGGGCTGCTCAATGCCACAAAGCAGGGCAGGAGGGAAAATAGCTGCAGCTGGACCCACATCTGTGTGAGCAAACGGGGCAGGGGGAGCTCTGATTTTCCATGATAACCCAAAATCAAATGCCAAAATGTATAGAATTTAGTTTATTATAGTGATTGAGGCACTAGTAGGCTTCAAAATTGCTTTTACATTTTAAATATATCAATGAAACATTGTGGTCAACTGATGCCTATATATATAGTGATGTTTCATGTTAATCACAGAAAAATGCAGATTTGGGGGGTTTTAATCAAAGAATTTGCAATTTTTTATCAGAGAATTTGTGATTTTTAAATCGAGAAAACCAGGATCTCTGGTCATAATAATGTGGTGTTTTGTCTGTGTGAAGTAGTGCCACAGAGAAGCAAAAGTATATTAGCTCAGGCAGAGCTCTGTGCTGCCATGGCTATACTGCTGTCAGGGCCCAAGCTGGCTTGCTTAGAATTAACTGAGGCATCTGTGCATGGTACTGTCTGTATAAGGCCATGGAACCATGTCCTGAGTTTTGAAAATGAACTGCTTAAGGACTTTGGCCATCCAAGCCAAAGTCCATCTAGTAATTGTTATGGTAATTCATTTTGTTGCTCTACTGCGGTGTTTTACAGATGTCTCCTCTGGGCTCATATAGAAACTATGCACAATTTCAGCTGAACTCTAGAGTCAACAAACAATGATTCAGGGCTGGGTGGAGTCCTCAGTAATGGATTTTATGAATTACCAAGGAAAGACCAGCACTAATAAATGGAAATAAGAGGGAGGGACTTCTTAGCAACTGAAACAGCTTGGACCCAGTACAAAATAAGTATGTGACTGCAGAGATAGCATTATGACCAGGCCCTACAACCTGACTAACAGTAGTGCTTGCCCATATCTAGGCAATCTTCTCACTAGGGCTGTGCGAAATTTCGCCAAGTGTTTCATTTCGAAGCTGTTTCAACATGCTTTGAGCTCAAAACAGTGAAATCGAAACAAAACAAAAAGCATCAAAGCAGCTTCAAAATGAAATGAGGGCACTTGAAACTTTTTGAAAGTTTTGAAACGTTTTGAGTTTCAAAGCAGCACAGTGGTGGGAAGCAGGGGAGAGCCAGGGCTATGCTCTGAGTGGTTCCACAGCCCCATATAGCTCAGCCCAGCGGGGAGCACAGCCCTGGCTCTCCCCACCTCCCACCACAGGGCTGCACTCCGCGGGGCTGACAGACCTGATCGGAGGGCAGCGCCGGCTCTGCCTGCCTCCCGCCACTAGGCTGCGCTCTGATCGGCCCCACCAGCCGCATGGATCCCAGCCCAGCAGTCAGAGGCAGAGCACAGTGCTGGCTCTTTATCTGGCACCCCGGAGACTCCAAAGTGAAGCAAACCTCGCAAGGGGAGGTGGCTATGCTTCCGGTCCCATGAGCCTGGAAACATGCCAGACAGCCACCACAGCTGAGACCCAAAGGCTCCGTCTGCGTGGCGCCCAGAACCATGGGTTGCATCTGGGTGGAGGCCTCTGAGGTGCCAGAGGGGGCGGCCGCAGACTCCAAGGGGACCCTTGGGGTGTGCCGTGTGCCCATCCACATTGTGCCACTGGTAGGCTGGCTACTGATGGGACTGCCTACCCTAGGGGGCTCACTGGCAGGGCCGTGGGCCCTCCTGCTCCCGCTCCTGTGCAAACTCCCACACTAACTTGCGCGCCGGGTCCAGAAGTGCGCCTGTTTGTGCGTCCTGTTCAAGCGGCTCCCTGGGAGACTGGGCAAAGTAGGAGCTGGGGGGAACGTGACCCTCCTCAGCTCCACTCAGGTGCCTCCCTGCTGGCTATGTCCCTCCCACCACAGGCCCCTGCTTACCTGCAGGCAGGCCAGGGCTCATGGGGGGTCTTTCCTGGGTGGTCCCTGGGCTCATGGGGGCACAGCGGCTTTCACCTGCGCATCTCGCGCTGGAGCCGGGACCTGAGTGTAGCTTCTGCTGTTGCCGGGCCCTTTTTAAACTGTGTGCATGCGCAGAAGGAATGTCTGGTGCTGCGCTGCTCTCGGGGGGCTAAGGAGGTCCTCCCCCCCACCAGAGGAGACAGGTAAGTGCCCCCCCAACCTGTCTCATGTACTGGCAGCCCAGTCATGTGGCTCCCTGCGGGGCTGAGCCAAGTAGGAGCCAGGGGCAGGGGCATGACCCTCTTCAGCTCCACTCAGCTGCTTCCCTGGTCCCTGCTTGCCATGGGCCCCTGCTTACCTGCAGACAAGCCAGGGCTCATCAGGGGCCCTGGGGTCTTTCCTGGGGGGGTCCCTGGGCTCACAGGGGCGCAGCGGGCTTTCACCCGTGCATCTCACACCAGAACTGGGACCTGAGTGCAGATCCGAGGGCCTGCACCCCTGGGAGGAGTCTAGCACAACCCCACAGCCCTCCCGGGGTGTAAACCCCCAGATCTGCATGCCAGATGACAGGAGGCTGCTGCTGCCAGCAAAGTTTGTTTTCAAGGCTTTGAGGTGCAGTTTCTGAGAAACCTCTGCACCTATCTCCTTCAAACATGGCAGGCTTCATGCCCTCAGTAGGGGCTACTGCCCCTGCAATTTGCATCTGAATCAGGTAACAAATGACAACTTTTTAGACATTTTCATGCTTCCCCATTATAGCCTATGGGCAAAACGTTGAAATGAGTCAAAACAGTGAAACAGTTCCAACGAAACAGGACAGTGCTTCAAAACAAAACGAAATGATGAAATGAAACATTGTCCCTTTGAAATGGCGAAATGTACATTGAAACAAAACGGTGGTGTTTCACATAGCCCTACTTGACTCTACCTACCCTCACAGGATGATGAATGCAGTTCTCTGATCAGACTGTTGTAAATAGTACTAGTTTTAATACTTGTGCCAGATGGAGCTTCTGTTCTCTGTAGTCCTTCTGCACAATAGGAAGATGAAGACAGTCCTAGGAGGTGGCTTTCTGTTGTTGACATTTTGTCATGGAGGAAGAAAGCTCTAAGAGACTTAGCTAACAGACCAGTTTTTCCCAAACTTGATACATGGGGCACGCTCTTTATCTGGATTCAAGTTAGCAGCACACTTCACTTACCCCACAAAGGGAAGGGGGAAAAGCAGTGGCAATGTAGCTTGCAGGTGTCTAGACCTCATGCAACTTCCCAGAAGCTGGAAGCTGCGTGGGCACCTTAGCCAGGAAACAGAGACTCAGAGAAATGACAGCAGTATAGGCAGCCCTCCTTGGGAGTTGCAATGTCAGATTGAACCAGGACACACCACTGTGCATCTTGAGACCAAGAAGAGGGTTGTAAACAAACTCCATTCTGCTCTGGGAAGCCACAGGGCACAGGAATACTTGTTAACAAGGGCTCTTGGGCCTTGCCCAGAGCTTAGCATGGCAGGGATGGGGACTGTGGAAGAGGGCTCCCAGCTGCCCACAATCAGCTGGACCTGGGAAGGGGGACCCACACCTACCTACCCAGCTGGGGAGCACAGAGCGTATGCAGAGCAGGCCACAGTAATGAGAATGCAGGTGCACAGCTCAGCCGTAGTCCTGTGGTATAGACAACGCATAAGGCAGCAATTTGCAGGTGTCTGCTCCTTAGACCCAGGACCTTGGCCTGCCTGGATTGGTGGCACACCTCAGTCGGCCACCTCCACAGCTGGACACATGTATCTAGAAGCCTCACCCGCTCCCTGCCACCCAAGTCGTCAGTTGGAGTCAGCTGACCCTCTGCTTCCCTCCATATAAACCACTGCACAGGAGAAGGAAGTGTCTGGGCATTGCTGCCCAACCTGTATCTAGGGTGCTTTGCTACCTTGAAAGGCTTGTACTCCTACCAGCTCATATCTGATCCCTTGGCTACCCAATGTCTCACTCTTGAACTCCATGCTCTACCTGACCCTTTGGCTTCCCAATCTGGCCTCTTCCTCAGCTCAGCTCCCGGCTGCCAGTGCCACTGCCTGGTCTTCCTGCCCTGGATGTTGCTTTTACAAGAGCAGTGCAGTGTCCATGCACCTGGCTGCTGCTGTAAAAGCAAATCCATGGCAATGCATTTGCTGCCAGGGTACAGACTCTGTAGGGGGTGGGGGTAATTCTGGCACCCCTGCTAAGTTGGCACCTGGGGCTGTTGCCCCACTTACCCACCCCTAATTATGCTACTGCTATCCATCCATTTTATCTATGAATATTAAATGGTGCAGTGGCTCAGGTTCAAAAAGAGCGCAGAAGAGCAGCCAGGATCATGCCTAATCTGTGGAGTGGAGATTAGAGCACTCTGCTAGGAAGTCAGCCTATCGAGCTAAAACATAAGTGGACTGCCCTCTTCCACTTCCTAGTGTAACTTGGGTACACCCAAGGGTGTGCCTCATTCTCAACCGGATGGGATGTGTAGGCAGGAGGGGGTGCTGTGAGAGGGATGCCAGAATTTTGAGCAGATCCCTCTTTCCTCTATAGAGTTAGCCCAAGCCCAAAGTTCTTAACTATATACAATTTATTGAGTTATAATATACACGATCATAAAACTAGATATCATATACATATATTTACACATGAACATTAACCAATAACCAAGGTCAAATGCTAAATAACACTATCCACCCATCACAATAAAACAATTTCAGCAGCATCAACACAATTAAACATTGCAATTACAAAATATAAGGTGCAAACAGGAACAAACTTAATAACACCTATTCCATAATATAGTCCCTGACCCATGGCAAGAGACAGTCCTCCTTCCAATGGGGTCCCTTGTGGGGTGTCCAGGAAGCACCAGGGGGCCCTCCCCTTAGGAGAGGGGGGCTGCGGGAGTGGGGGCACTGCTCACCCAGCTCCTTCTCTGGGTTTGACTGCCCCAAATGTCTTTCCCCTGTGGAACCCAAAGGCCCAATGACTCATGCTCCCTCAGGTGGCGGTGGTCAGGGCGCAGCTCGATGGGGTCTCTGCTCCTGGAGTGCCTCTCCAGGCCTCTCCCATGCCACTGTGCTCCTCCCCACCCTGTGCCCCGCTCCTGGCACCGAGGGCTCAGCTCCTTTCAGCTGCTGCACTGTTGCTGGCTCTAGGATGCTGGGCCTCACGCTGCAGCACTACTATTTCCCTGTGCCAATGATGCCTGAGCTGCCCTGCCACGACTCCCAAGGCTTGGGCCCATGTGTTGCCCTGCGCACCATGGGACCTGGCCGCTTGCCAGGAGTTGGGGCCTAAGCTGCCTCACTGCAGCCCCCAAGGCCCTTGCCCTGTGCACTGCTCCATGCACCGTGTGGCCCACTGGCCCTCCGGGGTTGCAGGTTCGAGCCGCCACTTGCAGCTCCCAAAGCCTGGGTACCATGCTCTGAACTGCACGCTGTGATGGGCCCAAGTGGTCTCACACCGCTCCCAGGGCCGGGTCTCCATGCACCATCCCCATGCGCTGTCAACAGCCCGAGAAGTCTTGCACACTCCCAAGGCTGCTCCTCCAGTGGTAGCTGCAGGAGCCTTGGGCCTATTGCCCACTGGGGGAGAGCTCCCCAGCTTTTCTTGGCTCCACTCTTATGGAGCCCCAGTGGCATCTGCCCCTCCTGCTGGGCACACAGCTCCTTTTATACGCTCCAGGGCTCTGCCCCTGAAGTCTTCCGCACCTGACAGTTTACAGTCTTCAATCAGGTCTGGGACAGCTCTTCTCCCCCTCCCCTCAGGAAAGGGCGGTGACCTAATTTCTCTTGCTGCCTCCTGATTGGTGGATGGGCTCCACCAATCAAAACAGCAGGATCTCAAGCCTGGGACTCAACCCAAGCTCTGAAAGGTGAGCCTGCTACACTAGTTTTCTCAGGATTTATACTCAGGATGATTTCTCAGGATATGCACGTATAGAGCTGTACACCTACCTAGCCAGTGTGTAACCCTGCTTATGGTGTGTGCATGTGGCTATGGTTACCTTCTGTTATGGTAACTTTGCATAATTTTTCTTTGCATGGACTCATTGCTATGTATGTTTGGAGGTCTGGCGGACAGTGTGCAAATGTAAAGGGTCAGATCTTTGTATGTATATTCCATCCCTTCCAAAATGGTGAAGTCTGTAGGCACACAAATGCACATGGAAAGTTGTGGAATGGTCACTGAAGGGTCAATGCTTGCTATGCCCTGTGCAGAGATCTGCAGCAGGGTGGCTTGCAGTTCCAGCACAAAAGCCGTGTGTGTGGACAGGAAAAACTCTGTGGACAGAAGTTAGTCCCTGCATGGCTTTGGGGAATATTAGCTTTTCAATGAGAAAGTGCTTGTGAGCACAAGTTCCTGCAGTGTGTTCACCTGGAAAACTGATATGCACTATATCTAAAAAAGCTGAAATCTTGGAACATGCTGTTGAGTACGCCTAGATCCAAAAGAGCCAGGATTACATAAACCAGCATTTCTCAACCTGTGGGTCATGACTCAAAAATGGGTCACAAGAATATATGAAAGGGTCATGAACAAATTTTTAAAATGGATCAACAAACTTTTAAAGAAGAAAAAGGTGGGAAACTCTGACTTTCCCTTTGCAGGCTGGAAGTGCTCCAGCCCGCACGGGGCTGCTTGCTCCCCCCCCCCCCCCCCCCCCTCCCCCACCCCCCAAGCCACTGTTATGAACAGACAATGCTGACAGCGGGTCGGGGGGGAGGGGCACTGGGTTGAGACTGGCCACTGATATTTACAAATGGCTCCTAGTACAAAAAAGGTCAAGTACCAATGACATAGGCAACCTGAAAAGAAGAGGTAGCCCCTGGCAGGAACAGAGCATTAGTGGCCCCTGGTAGTGGCAAGGAGCAGTAGTGACCCCTGGTGACAAGCGGACCCCCCAATGGCAGAACAGAGGCAATTCCAGATGCTAAGGAGCAGCAGGATTCTCTAGGGTGGGTCTCTTATCCATCACCTACTATTTTTAGCTAGTATAGGTGTTAGAGCCCCTGGACAGCAGTACTGGGTGAGTCTCCTTTCCCAACAGACTGAGCTAGGTGGTAGCTCCCTGGCGATGGTTTGCCAGTAACTGAAAGATACTGTTATTTATTTGGGGGTTTGGTTAAATTTGGGGGTTAAAATTTTCTCTTAAGCTTATGTGTGGTGGGCTAGTAGGGGGTGCTCCTGCGCTGAGCCACCTGCCTCACTGTGCCCAACCACCTACCAAGCTCCGAGTGTCTCCCCTGGGGCACCTATGACCGGCCTACCCCTTCCCAGAGCACACCTACAAGCCTGGGGTAACCACCACCACCACCACCCAGACTCAGGTCTCTGTCAGGGCCCTGTGCTGCCCGGGATACACAGGCCCTGTAGTTCTTGGGATATTGGGGAGCTTCTATTTACCAAAATCATTCATCATCGGCCTCCCATGCGGGAGGAGAGTAAAATAGCTGAGCTGGTCCCTTCCCTTTTAAGCCCACACAATGAGTTATGCTAAAACAGATAGATTTATTGATCAAAGAGGAATGGGGAGGGGAAGGAATACCAATATCAAAATATAGAAAGAAAACCAGCTTGAGCAAATCTGAGTGGCTTGTCCGCCTTTTGCCACGTGACTAGATTACAGTCAACTAAATTCCTAGTTAGGTTTCTGGTAAGTTACTCACTTTCAGATCCTGAGTAGGGGAGAGGGCTTCTCAAGTCCATGCTGCTCAGTGTGTGTCTTTAAAATGCCTGCCCCCTTTTTCCTGGAGGGGCCCTCTTAAATAGCCCTTCTGACCTCACCTGCTAGCTCCAGTCAAGGCCAGGTGTTGTTTTATGCTGGCCAACCAATTTGAAAAGCATCACACCTTGACTGGGACTCAGGCCCCTGCTCCCAGGTCATGAGGTCAGAGCTCAAACCATAGGGAGGTCAAGTTCCCCCCCTCGTACCTGCGGTCAGTCGTGTACACAGTAACCCGGGGCAACCAGGTTGACAGACAGGTGAAAGGACAGAGAGAAAGGGAAAAGGACAAAAACACACACACACAAAAAAGAGGAGGCTGCTATGGAATTTTTTCACATTATGAATTTTCCACTTTTCCCTTACAACGAACCCTGTTTTAGTTCAGTGTTGCTTGTGAGTAGGGAAATTTGTTCACTTTAGAACACCTAGTTAAAATGTATTTGTATGCTCAGTAGCCCCAGGTCCACACAGGATGGGTGAAAGAATTGTAAATTGTGCGTCAGTGCTAAAAATATCACTTATGTGGCTGGAAAATTGGCCTGCGGACATGTGAAGTGAAATTGGACTCTGCCACTAAACTACAAAGGTGCTTTAGGAGATCCTGGTTGGTGCCTGTTTGCACTTTTGGACGCTGAAATGCCTTTGCAAGTCAAGCCCTTAATTGTTGCAGAATCCCAGCCAGTAGTAGGAAACTAGTCCTCTTAACCCCTTTGGAAATCCCAGTCCTGTGATCAGAGGCAGAGATGGCAATAGTCTGGGTTAATGTCTTTCTCTTGTCTAAGCACCTCTGCTTTTTCTCAGGTGCTCACAACTTATTCAAAGTCTCTTTCAGTCCACAATTGTCTAGTCAGGTCTAAGCCCAAAGGTGATTTTTTTCCCTGACTGAATTCATAGATTTCATAGATTTCATAGACATTAGGGCTGGAAGGGACCTCAGAAGATCATCAAGTCCAGCCCCCTGCCCCAGGGGCAGGAAGTCAGCTAGGGTCAAAGGATTCCAGCTAGACAGATATCCAAACGTTTCTTAAAAGAGTCCAGAGTAGGTGCTTGCACCACCTCTGGTGGCAGTCTGTTCCAGGCCTTGGGGGCTCAGACAGTAAAGAAGTTTTTCCTTATGTCCAGCCTGAAACAATTTTGGAGGAGTTTGTGACCATCTGACATCGTCAACCCTTGGGGAGCTCTGGTAAACAGATGTTACCCCAGATCCTGATGTACACCCCTTATATACTTATAAACAGCCACTAAGTCATCCCTAAACCTGCGCTTTTCCAGGCTGGAGAGTCCCATGGCTCTCAGCCTCTCATCATAAGGCCTCTTCTTTTGCCCTCTGCTCATGCACATGGCTCTTCTCTGGACTCTCTCAAGCTTTTCTACATCCTTTTTAAATTGCGGAGCCCAGAATTGAATGCAGTACTCCATGTGTGGCCTCACCAAGGCCGAGTACAGCAGGAGGATGACATCCTGAGATTTGCCTGAGAAGCATCTATGGATGCAAGCCAGAATTTTGTTCACTTTACCAGCTGCAACATCGCATTGGTGGCTCATGTTCATCTTGTAGTCAATCATGACTCCCAAGTCCCTTTTGGCCATGGTGCTAGTGAGCATAGCACTGCCGAGCCTATAAGCATGATGTGCTGAATGTCATCAGGTTTTTATCCACCCATTTCTAAGCCTGTCAAGGTCAGCCTGGATCACCAGCCTATCCTCAGGTGTGAACGCTTTACCCTAAAGTTTCATGTCATCAGTGAACTTGGCCAGTCCGCTTCTGACACCAATAGCCACATCATTAATAAAGATGTTAAAGAGTATATGTCCAAGGATGGAGCCTTGGGGGACACGGCTGGTCACTGAGCACCATGATTCACTTCCATTAATTACCACTCTCTGGGTCCGACCTCAGCACCAGTTCCCCAGCCATCGGACTGTGATGTAGCTGAGGCCGCAGTTGGCCAATTTTTCATGAGGAGATCATGGGACACCAGATCAAAGGCTTATTTAAAGCCCAGGCATATGATGTCAATCTCTTCTCCCTTGTCCAGGTGATATGTCACCTGGTCATAGAAGGACATGAGATTGGTCAGGCAAGACCTACTTGCAACAAACCCGTGCTGGCTATCCCTCAGGATGTTGCCATCAGCCAGTTTGTCAAGAATGGTCTCTTTGATAATTTTTTCCAAAATCTTCCCAGGGATAGAGGTCAGGCTGATTGGCCTATAGTTCCCTAGATCTACTTTCCTCCCTTTCTTGAAGATAGGCACCACATTGGCCTTCTTCCAATCTTCGGGCACTTCACCTGAGCACCACGAGTTCATGAAGATCCTTGCTAGTGGCTGGGCTATGATGCCTGCAGATCCTTACATACCCTTGGGTGCAAACTGTCAGGACCAGCTGACTTGAAGGTGTCCAGCCTCTCCAACTGAATTAATGTCTAACTGAATTAATTCAGTTTGGACATTTTTGAGCTATTTAAGTAGAGAAGGAAGCATACTGTCCCTGTGAGGTTTGCACCCAGGTAAACTGAAAACATCTACAAAAATGGTTTGCTAGGTTTAAAATTAGGGCTGTTAACTACAGATGGTTTGGTATAGCCTTTCTATCCTCTTTTTTGTTTCAATCTGCCTCATATGATACAAATTGCAAATAAAGAATTCGACCTAGTTGGGCTAACAGAAACCTGGTGGGATCCTACCCATGACTGGGCAGTGGGCATTGAGGACTACAGGCTGTACAGACAGGAAAGAGTAGGTAAAAAAAGGAGCGGGGGGGAATTGCTCTCTATGTTAAGGAACAATATACATCTTCTGCAGTCAAATTGAGACAAGAAGGGCAAATTGAGGTATTATGGGTTAGATTATAAGGGGGTCGGGGAGAAAGAGACCTAGTAGTAGGGGTCTATTACAGTCCAGGGGGACACTAGGGAGGCAAGTTAGACCTAGAATTCTCGAGACAGCTCTCAGAGGCAGTGCACTCAAAGGACCTGGTCGTCACGTGGGGACTTAAACTTCACAGACATCTGCTGGAAGAAGCAGGCAGCCAGGTCTTCCCATTCACGTAAGTTTTTAACCTCCTTCCAGGACCTTCACCTATCACAGGGGGTATGCATCCCCACCAGGGGTAATGCCTCACTAGACTTGGTACTGGCCACAGGGGATGACTTGGTGGGGGATATGCAGGTACAAGGTAACCTAGGGGATAGTGACCACCTATCGATAGAGTTCACTGTCTGGTAACAGGTTGGGAAGATAAGTAGTAGGGCAGAAGTGCTAGACTTCAGGAAGGCCAACTTTGGTAAACTCAGGAAATTAATTAGGGACGGACTGACTGGTAATAGCCTCGCAAAGATGGGAGTCCAGGAAGGGTGGGCATTTCTCAAGGGACTAATCCTGCAGGCACAAAAAAAGACTATCCCAGTCCACATAAAGAGGGGCAAAAAAGCAATGAAACCCTCTTGGCTGAGCAGGGAAATCCAGGAGAGCCAGGTGAGATAAAAAAGAGGCCTATAGGCTGTGGAAGCAGGGGGCAGTCACCAAAGAGGAGTTCACCTGCTTGGCTCAAGCCTGCAGGGAAGCAGTGAGGAGTGCAAAGCAGAGATGGAGCTTAGGCTGGCGACAAAAGTCAAGGATAACAAAAAGTCATTTTTTAAGTACATAGGCAGCAAAAAGAAAATGCAGGATAACTTAGGACCACTTCAGGATGAACAAGGACGACTGGTAACAGATAGGATGGCTAAAGCCGAGATTATAAATTAATTCTTTGCATCCATGTTCCTGGACATGAATACAAATACGCATCCCATTAGGACTTTAGACAAGCCCAGGATAGTTACCAACCCACCGGCGGTTCATGCAGACCTAGTAAGGGGGCATTTGGAGAGGCTGAATGTATTTAAGTCAACAGGCCCTGATGATCTTCACCCTCGAGTACTTAGGGAATTAGCTGAAGTCATAGCGGACCTGCTGGCACAACTATTTGAGCACTCGTGGCACTTGGGACAAGTCCCAGAGGATTGGAAAAGGGCCAATGTGGTCCCTATTTTCAAGAAGGGGAGGAAGGAGGAACCAGGTAACTATAGGCCGGTTAGCCTCACCTCTATTCTTGGCAAGACCTTTGAGAAAATACTTAAAGATCACATTTGCGGGGCACCAGTGGGTAAAATAATGCTAAGGGACAATTAGCACGGGTTCATAGCAGGCAGATCCTGCCTGACCAAGCTAGTTTCATTTTACAACCAGGTCACAAAATGCTTGGATGAAGGAAAAGAGGTAGATGTTGTTTACCTAGGCTTTAAAAAGGCCTTTGACATGGTGTCACACCCAATTCTTATAAATAAACTAAAAAAACTGCAGTGTAGATTATTACACTGTCCAGTGGGCAGAAAATTGGCTTATGGGACGCACTCAGAGAGTGGTGGTAGATGGGTCGGTTTCTACCTGGAGAAATGTAGGCAGTGGAGTCCCCCAAGGCTCTGTCCTGGGACTGGTACTATTCAATATTTTCATTAGTGACTTGGATGAGGGAGTAGTAAGTACCCTGTCCAAGTTTGCTGATGACACAAAACTATGGGGGAGGTAAACACACTAGAGGGCAGGGAGCAAGTCCAAGCGGATTTGGACAGGCTGGGGAGGTGGGCGGAACAGAACAGAATGCAGTTCAACAAGTAAAAGTGTCATGTGTTGCACCTGGGGAGGAAGAATCATCAGCACTCCTATAGCCTGGGAAGGACCATTCTAAGCAGCACAAGTGCAGAAAGGGATCTCAGAGTCATAATTGACTCCAAAATGAACATGAGTCACCAATGTGATGAGGTAATAAATAAAGCTAACTGCACTCTTTCTTGCATAAATAGGTGCATCACAAACAAGTCTAGGGAGGTGATACTTCCCCTCTATGTGGCATTGGTCAGGCCGCAGCTGGAGTACTGCATTCAGTTTTGGGCACCACACTTCAGGAGGGATGTGGATGGCCTGGAGAGGGTTCAGAGGAGCGCCACCCATCTGGTTAAAGGCCTACAGAAAAAACCCTATGTGGACCAATTGGGAGACCTGAACCCCTTTAGCCTCCACAAGAGGAGGCTGAGAGGTGATCTTGTGGCCACCTACAAACTCAGCAGGAAGTGGGGGATACGATGTTTACCAGGGTGACAGTTGGGTAACTAGAAACAATGGACACAAGTTAAAAGAAAGTAAATTCAGGCTGCACATCAGGAAAAACTTCTTTACAGTGAGGGTTGCCAAAATATGGAATAGGCTTCCAAGGGAACTGGTATTGTCCCCTTCCTTGGAAATATTCAAAAGGAGATTGGACAGACACCTGGCTGCGGTCATCTGATCCCAGCGCCCTTTTCTGCCCGGGGCAGGAGGGCAGACTCGATGATCTAATAGGTCCCTTCCGACCCTAATAACAACGGAACTATGAAATCGATAGAGAGTAGGTTCAGGCTTGATATCAGGAGGGACTACTTTACAGTTAGGGCTGCCAGTTTCTGGAATGGGCTCCCAAGGGAGGTGGTGCTCCCCCCTACCTTGCGGGGTCTTCAAGTGGAGGTTGAATAAATATCTGGCTGGGGTATTATGATCCCAGCACTTGTTCCTGCCCAGGGCAGGGGGTCGGACTTGATGATCTGTTCAGGTCCCTTCCAACCCTTGAAACTATGATACATTTTTAATTAATAATGTTACATGCTAGACACTGGAAGGTTAATAATAAGGAACAGCTTGGCTAGGGTAGAGCTTCACTTCAAGGTTAATACCAGGCTATGTGCCCCACCTTTTCCAGGTGTTCAGTGGGGTTGTAGCCTCATACAACTTTAATCTCCCAGTATTGGTAAAGTGCTTTAGAAAATTCAGCTGGAAGAAGCTACCAAAATAAAAAAATTACTACAGTGTAGGCAGTGTAGGCCTACATGTTTAATGCGCAGTACCCTATTTTACTGCACATTAGAGCGTCATGGCAAAAAACATGCTAGTCCTCTAATGCATAGTAAAATTAGGTTGCTGTGCATTAAGCATCATTAAAAAGCATGCCCTTTCAGTACTGCGAATTAGGACTGCCTAATGAACATTTAGTTACTACCTCACATTAGAGGTACTAAATTTAATGTACAGTAGCAAAAGTGCATTAATGAATCTGTAGATGCACCCTATGACCATCTAATATATCCTTGGGAGGTCACAGCACCCCTCTCTCCTCCCTACCCTGATCTTCCAAGGAACCAGAGCAGTAAGGCAAAGATGACCACAGTTGTTTCTGCACTCAACTCCCAGCCTTGGCCAAAGAACCTTAAGAGCCCATGTGCTAGAGTGGGCACCTGGAAAAGGTGGGGCACATAGTCTGGTATTAACCATTGAAGTGAAGTGTGCGTGATCTGTGTTTCCCAGACGTTGTGCGTCATTCAGCTAAACTAAACCCAAAATGACAAACTACTTAGTGTGGAAAGTTGAGTTCTGAAAAAAAATTAAATTCCTGCACCAGCCAACACCTGCAAAACAAACATTCTCAGCCACTTTACAGGATTCACATCCTGCTTGTTCCTTTGCAATGGCTGGTGCTAGCAGCTTACATGCTAGACACTGGAAGCCAGCTGACTTCCCAAATGCAGAGCTTCCAAACTGCTAAGGTGAATGGGCTGCTTTTGTTTTGTGGAATAGGACAAGATACCAAGATAATGCAGGATGCATCCAATAAGACTTGTCATTGAAAGCAAAAAAACTGAAGGAGCTGGCAATAGACAGTCAGAGCACAGCGCTGGCAATGAAGCCAGAAGCCTGCTACTAACTTGCTGTCTAGCTGTAGGCAATTCACATACGGCCGACATTTTCAAAACTGAACATCTAAACGTATAATTTTGGAACCCAATTAGAAAGGGCTGGATTTCTTCAGAAGTGATGAAAAGCCCACAAATAACACTAGAGTTATTACGTCTCTGGAAAATCAGACCACTTTGATTCAGGTTCCTGTATAGAGAATTAAAAGACCAAAGTTAGGTAGCTGAATTTGAAACTGTTGGCCATAACCTGGCTGTACCCTTATTTCCCCTGTGAATGGCATAATGCTCCTTACCTGTCTTACAGGGTGTGTCTAATATAACTGATATCTGTCTGTGCTCAGAATTCTTCAAAAACAGGCACCATTTAAGCAGACACCATTACTGCTTTACCACAAGAGCATGTCTGTGGCAGCCCTCTGTTACAGCTGCGCAATTGTGTCTGCTATTTATAGCACAATTCTAACACACCAAGGTCTTCATTTTCCTTTGTTTGCACTGAAAGAACCCTACAAGGTATTCTCAGGAGTGGAAGTAATAAAGTGTATTTCTCAAGCCAAGGAGAGGATGGTATTATCGGGACCTCATCAAATCAACTGACATGAATCCTTGCCTCCTGGTGATTATTAGGGATCCAGGTTTTCTGTTTGCTGCAGAAAAATGCAGATTCTCTCCTTTAAAGGAGAAAAATGTGGGAAACCATGACTTTCCCCTTACAAGCTGGCAGAGTTCAACCCTGCAAGAGGCTGCTTGGGGCTGGGGGAGTGGGATGCAAGGGGCACCATGTGCATGTGTGTGTGCATACATGCACATAGCCAGCAATACAGCCAGGCAGTAGTGGAGAGGAGCTCCTGCATCCGCCTGCAGATAAGTCTATGGGGGGGGCATAGCAATGCTACGGGGGGTGGAGGCATAGACAGTACAGGGAGGGTGGGGGGGCAGATTGAGGTGGTGTCAGTGTCGGCCACAGTGAGGGAGGGAGTGGGGCAGGGTTAGCAGCTGGAGCTGGAGCTGGAGCTGGAGCTGGGGCTGGGAACACTGCCCAGCTGGGAAAGTGCCCAGGGCCAGGGTGGAAATGTGCGGCCATGGGGCCCAGCTGGGGTAGTAAGATGGAGCGATGGATGGCTCATTTGGGGGGGCAGTGGGGGCCCAGCTCCCTGCCACTGCACAGATTCCCGGGGAGGGGGGATGTGCCCCTCCATATTTCTGTGCAGGGTAGGAGAAGAAGTGGGCTGCACTCTGTGGGGCTCAGGGGTCCCTGCCCTGCTGCCCTCCCCGTGGGGGGCCTCTGAGGCCCAGCAGGCAGGATCCAGTGCAGGAGGGCAAAGTGGGGTGGGAAGGCTCAGTGTTGCCGTTGCCAGGAACTCGGCTCCAGCCATGCCACCAAGTGAGGTGTCCTCTGCCCACCCAGCAGCAGTTGCGGGGGGGGGGGGAGAACAACTCTGCCGCCACCTCCCCCACTTCCCCTCCCCCCCCAGCTGCTGGGCAGGCAAAGGGCACCTCACCTTCAGGGTGCAGCTGGCACAGGGGTCCTGGTGGTGGCAGTGACAGCAGCAGCACCAAGACTCCTCACCCCAATCTGCCCTCCTGTGCTGGGTCCCATCTACTGAGCCCCAGAGGCCCCAGGGGGGAGGGCGGCAGGGCAGGGCACCCCAAGCCCCACAGTAGCCAGCATGTATCCTCCCTCCCACCCCTCACCGGCTCTGCTCAGCTCCACTTTGACTGTGCCACCCATGAGTGGGGAGGGGGGCAGGCAGGCTCCATGCTCCTCTCTGGCTGCTGCTGCCTCCCATACATGACAGCTGGGGCTCAGGCATTACTGGTGAGCTGCAGCTGACACCTGTGGAGCAGGGAGAAGGCAGGATGCAACCACTGGGTCCCATTGCCCTGACAGCTGGGGGCCTCCTCCAGCAGGGCTGGCAGGGGCTGGGGGTCTGCAGGTCAGGAGTGAGGGGCCCTGGTGGAGATGGGGGGACCATGGGTCATGAGTTAGGGGCACTGGGGTGGTGGGGGGGATCTATGGGTCGGGAGTGAGGGGCACCGGCAAAACCAGGGGCTGTGGGTTGGGAATGAAGGGCAACAGAAGGGACAAGGGGATGTGGGTTGGGAATGAGGAGCACCAGCAGGGCCAGGCATTGGCAGACCAACCGACGGGGGGAGCAGGAGGAGGCCATGGCCCCTGGGCGCCAGCCTGGGGGGGGCACCAGCTGGGCCTTTCAGAGTTCTTATCATGCAACGTGACCAGGGCCGGCCAATCCTATCTGCAAAACCTGCAACCTCAGGGAGCCCTGCAGAGCCAGTGGTGGTGGCCACGTCTGTTGTGTAGCCCACCCGCCCCATGTATTGAATGTTTACTTACCTGTTCCGGCCAGAAATTCCTGCCGCCACCCCAACCCCTGCATCTGGTATGCCAGGACTTTCATTTCCTTCCCGGATGAAACAGGTAACCAAATAGGGCCAGGGCAGGAGACTTTAAGTATTGCTATGAGAAGGACAGGGGGATGGGGGGCACAAATGCAAGCATTGGGCCCCAGGCGCCAGAGACCCACGGTACGTCACTGAGGCCAGGGGGCTGTGGGGTGGGAGTGAGGGGCACTGACAGGGACAGGGGGCTGCAGTTCGGGAGTTAGGGGCACCAGAAGGGCTTTTGGGGTCGGGGGCTGCAGGTTGGGAGTGAGGGGCACTGGCAAGGCCAGGGGGTTATGGGTTGGGAATGAGGGGCACCAGAAGGGCCAGGGGGCTGTGGGTCGGGAGTGAGGGGCACCAGCAGGGCCAGGGGTAGGCCACCAGCGGGACTGAGGGGACTGTGGCTTGGGAGTGAGGGGCAACAGCATGGACAGCAGTAGGCCACCAGCATATCAGTGCTGCTCAGTGCCACAAAACAGCAGGAGGGTCAGCTGCAGCTCCCCATGTCCTGGTGAATGAAGGGGGCAGGGGGAGCTCTAATTTTCCATGATAAAGAAAACAAAATCAAATGCCAAAACATACAGGGATTTAGAATTTATTTTATTATAATGATTGAGGCATTGGTAGGCTTCCAAATTGCTTAAAATTATATCAATAAAACATTGTGTTCAACTGATACACGGATTTGAGGGGCTTTAACCAGAGAATTTGAGTTTTTTAATCAGAGTATTTGGGATTTTTAAACAGAGAAAACCAGGATCCATGGTGATTATCAAAGCCAGATCTCCGGTACTGCAGGAGCAAGCAACCTTAAATGCCACACTGTCCAATTTCATTGTCAGACAGGGATTCTCACAGTTCCTTGCTGCACTTGCTAAGGGAAGGGAGAAGGAAGCAGACAGAATAATAATTTGAGTTGCTTCACATTCCAGCTTATCCAAGCTCCCACCTAAGAAACCAAGAGGATCCAGTATGGGAGGTGTCTGGAGTGAGCACGAGGGGTGGCTCTACACATGCTTCCTTCTTTGTCCTATTGGTCAGCCTGAGACTCGCTGAGGCTCAGTTCCAATGATATTTGTTCTCTTGAGTACAGCTGCTATAGCTGAACATGATAGGAGACTTCCTATTATTGTGCAGGACTAAAAATCACTTGCAAGTGTCATCAGCTTTCCTGTCATGCAAAGACCTCATGACTGCTAAGTGCCATCACATGCTCCCTCAATACACATTAGCACAGACATTACTTTCTTAAGGCCAAACACTTATCTCCACTCAAATAGTTTGCATGCCTACCTCCCATTATCTAGAATCAGTATAGAAAAAGCACAGCTCTACAATACTGCATACCACAGAGCTGGGCTGTGTCCAGGGGCATGTTTTTGCTATAAACAAACCTGATCTTTAACAAAGAAATCTGAGGAACGCTCATTTTTCTTAGGAAACTCCAGTGTGTGTCATCCATCCACCAGTGTTTCTGCAGTCTTCTGCAACGCTTTCGTCCTGTAAAGTCTGGGTAAACATGGCATTTCCAAGGCTGGATTAACCCTTTAGTGGGCCCCAGGCAATCAAACTCGTGGGCCCCTACTTAATCCTGTACATTTATATTACTTTTTCAGTCAATAATTATAATATATCAAATAAGCACAACTGGGCCCCTTCACTTAGGGCCCTAATCATGTGCCTAGTTTGCCGATGGTTAATCCAGCCCTGGACATTTCTGCTCTCTTCCTATAGGAGCAGGAGCCATAAACTACAGCACATATTAAACAGTTATGATTCTGAAACCTTCATGAACTCATTTTATTCAGATCCTTCAAGGTATCCAGTAGGTTCAGAAATAACCTAAAGACTTTCAAGTTAGCAAAGCAGTTTTAATCATTCCTCCTTCTGGCACCATACAGCCTGCATGCTAAATCAGCAGCCTACATTACAGAATACTGCATAATAGAAGATATACACACATTGGCGTACCGACAGGGGACGGTGGGGGTGGGGGGCGGTAGAGGGCCATGGCCCCCAGGCACTGGCCTGGTGGGGATGGCACCAGCCGGGGAGGCCAGGGTGCCTCCTGCATTTTGTATGTGTGGCCCATCCATCCATTTGCCTGACGGGTTCTGGGCTTCTTTTGCTGTTCTGGCCAGAAATCCCAGCCACCGCCCCTACCCCGCGTCCAGTGTGCCACGCTGCTATTTCTTCCACAGAAGTGCCATGGGGTGGGAGGCAGGGCCCTGCACAGGCTGATTTGCTTCAGGACCTGCACCCTGTTTAGATCGCCCCCGAGGGGGCACAAATGCAGGCATTGGCCCCTGGGTGTCGGAGACCCACTGTATATACATGGTATCAGATACTCTGCCTGGGCCAGATTTAAAACCCACGTGAGTCACTGGAAGGATTTGATTTCAGTTGGTCTTGGTCAGCCCCCATACACTGGAATGAATTTGGGGTTTTACTTTTATATAATGTGGTTCAGGCAGTGTGAGTGGTATACTCTGGAACTTATATTTGAATTTGGGTGGGGTACGGGGGTTATAGTGAATATGCCATCATCATGGTCACAACATAACACCCCTACATGCTGAGGCTAGGCTTGCTCTTCTTTCTGAAGAACCAGAAAGATTCCTGGATTATCTCCAGAGACAGGTTAGGTATAACTGAATTCCAACACTGCAGGAAGCCAATACTGGTAGGCCTGCCAGCTAATTAGTCAAATTAGCCTAACCCATGACTAGTGAGACACTGGTGTCTAGGTCTCCCCTCCCTTTATATCATCATCAACAGCATTCAGATGACTCATAAAAAGTCATAAGGAAGGAGACTAATGTGCCAGTCAGAGTTATCCTGGTCTGTTTAGATACAGTTAATCATGAGGCTGCTACTACATTAATGTGAAGTTTTTCAGTCCTCTGCTTTCTCTGCATGGATAGGCAAGGTCCAAGGTTCTCCTGAACTGAGTTGGCTAGCATGGCAAAAGCATACCAGATTTTGTAGCCCGTGCCACACAACAGAGCAATGGGCCACAACCACTTTTGACCCTCCAGCCCATATGACCAGGTGCTGGGATGACTAGGAGCAGCCTTCAGCCCAAACCCTGAGTGAGGCTCAGACTCAGGCCTCTAGCACTGTAATGAGACCTCTAGACAACTCTGCCACTACCTCGCTTCTCCAGTGATGAGCATACTGCTAATGGCTGCTTACAGACATGGGGGAAAAAAACAAAACAGTGCTTTACGGAAAGAGGAATCACATCAGTTTAACCCGGCTCTCCAGTGTCTGTATAGCTTGTGAGCTTCAGTGGGGCTTTTTGGCACTTTTATCTAATAGCTGGTTCCATCAGTTATTAGGTAAAAGTGGCAAAAAGCCCCATTGAAGTGTGCGAGCTATACAGATGTTGGACAAGCCATGTCAAACTGATACCATTCCTTTTCTTGGTATGCACTGTGCTCGGTGCAGGGATGCACCAAGTTAAAAAGTAAAGCACTGGTTTGGGGTTTTATTTCCATGTCTGTAAGCAGCCAAAACAATTATGCTGAACTCCTGTAGTTTGGGGGAAATATTTCTAAAATAGGTCCAAGAATATTGCATAAAACTCACATGAAATATCCTTTCTATCCTTTAATGTTTCTTTTTCTTTCAGATGGAATTTTGCCAGCTATAGGTCATGCTGCAGAGAAGAAGAAAGGAAAAAAGGGCGAGATTAGCATCACAAACAAGAAAAAACCAGCCTTACAGGATACTTATGCAAGCATGAGTCTTCACAGGTTGAATTTCAAATGACTTTTTACCCCCTATTGCCCCAAAGCAAAGAAATTTACAGGCCAGCAGAGATCAGAGAAATTTAAAGTTCCTATTTAGCTTACTGCCCTCCTGGTTCTGAGCTGGAATAGTTTCCATATGATAATCAGCACTTAGTCGGAAGAGATACCTTCTGATAAATCAAGGGACCAGACATTCTCCATTGATTTCAATGGCAAATTCCTCCTGAGAGTATGAATAGGGACTTGAGACTCTAACAACACAGAGGGTTGAGTTCATAGACAAAGAACATGAGAAACAAGGAAAACAGCATCCTCAGAAGTGAGCTAGTGAACAGAAGTTTGGGGCACAAGCAAGATGGCCATGAAAATGAGAAACTACGTGTGGAAACAGACATTGCCTTTTGTTGCCTTTGTGCCACCATAAAAAAATTATGACACAAAGACCAAGCAAACAGATGTGGCCCCTTTGCCACAAATGCCCGAAAATTGTGGCCGTGACCGAGGATGCATTAATTTGAGCTGCTATTTAGCAGCTAACACCTGTTTGCTGTATGGTACAAGACAGCAAGCAGCCCGGAGCTGTCTGCATTCTTGAGCCACTCTGGGCAGGTGCTCTAGGGATTTGAGAGGCCCAATCCTACACACCTCAGGAATTCCCATGCAGGACAGGGCCCCTCAAACCCTAGAAGCACCTGCCCAGTTTTCCTCTCTTACAAAGTGGGGCCCTGGTCAGTCTCAGGGCATGTGTCCATAAGCAGGGAAAGCAGAGGTTTCCCAACTTACAGAGATGTGCCCTTGGGAATCTCCAGGGTGTGTCTACATAAGCAGAGAAAGCTGGGGTTTCCCTGCTTACAGAGATGCACCCTGGAGATCCCAGGGGCATGTGTCTCTAAGAGGGAAAAGCCAGGCAGGTATTATTGATGTGCTGATAGTGTTGAAATCTCAGGAACTTCAGTGTCAACAAAAGTCACAGCCAGGAGACTGCAACACCAATCTTGTCTTAAAGAATGACCACAGGCTCAGTTTGGGGGCAAAGAGTCAGCCACTAACACGTTTTGGCCTAACAAGTACACTAGACCATGCATCATTCAGGTTTGCTGGTCAGGCCTACTCTGGCCAATACTTTAGCAAAGCCTTTGTGTGAGCAATCTGTGGTTCATAATCTTTTCAGATGAACTCCATATTCAGGCTTCTCTGTTATCAGAGCAGGTCCATGTTAAACACTTCACCAGAACAGGAGAAAATACTACTTCTAGTCCCATCTTGATTTTTCCACCATGATTACACATATTCACTAAAGTCCCACAGTTCTGGTCCAATAGCCACTGGGAATAGATGACATCCATTCCTGCACCTCTGTCAGCCTTACTGGTTTTGGCATTTTATGCCTTTAGAGGAGGAAGAAAACCCCATCCATACATAACTCAACTGAGCAGAACTCATGAAGACTACCTGGTTATGTTACGCAATGGTACAAAGTATAATATAGCAACCATGGCTAGGAAATAAGCATTAATATTCAATAAAGTGAGTATCATTTGTTACTATAGCCTTATTTATAGCCAGAGTTAATCCCTTTCCAATCTGGTTTCACAATTTAACATTTTGGTGTTGGTGATGTGGGTAGCAGCACATACCTATTAACACAATTACAGTTATTCCTTGTATTACCATCAGTACCACACTTAATGTTCTGACAACTGGATGTAAGGCAACATCTTCTGGGATGGCCCACCAATGTGTCTTTACTCCTTTTCACACCCCTTCTATGTCCTGCATTTGTTGTTATATGACATCAGCTGTGGGAATTAAAGATTATTTTGTACATTTTTCTAGGCTTTGTATGTCTGGATGTAATTCTGTGATGTGGGTAAATAAGTCAAATATCAAGTTCCTTATATTATCAGAAGGAATAATAAGCTTACTTAGAAAGCTTGTGTTGCTACTTGGCAAGAAAGCATGGGTCCCAATTTGGATTGTATCTGTTATGGTCAGGCAGAATCCTTCCCAGTTTCCTGGACAGGTTTCTTTGTGCATCATAAAATGAGAATACCCCAAGCCATACGCTGTATTTTTTACCTCATAGCTTCATAGTTGTTAGGGGCTGGAAGGGACCTTACAGTTCATCAGGTCCAGCCCCGCTGCATTTGGGAAGGAAAGACCGCTGGGGTCAGATGACCCCAGCAAGATGGGCATCACAATGCTTTTTAAAGATCACCAGGGTGGGTGACTATCACCTCTAGGGGGAAGCCTATTCCAAACCCTTGGTATTCGACTTGTAAAGAAGTTTTTTCTTATGTCTAGTCTGGAGTGCTCTTAAATCAGTTTGTGTCTATTATTTCTAGTCATCCCCTGGGGGGCCTTGGTGAATAGTTGCTCCTCCAGGCCTTGATGTATTCCCCTTATGTACTTATAGGCTGCCACTAAGTCCCCTCTAAGTCTCCTTTTCTCCAGGCTGAACAGTCCCAAGTCTTTCAGTCTCTCTGCATATGACCTGGTCTCTAGGCGTCTAATCATAAGCTTGGCCCTCCTTTGGACTCTCTCGAGCTTCTCCACATCCTTCCTAAAGTGCAGTGCCCAGAACTGGATGCAGTACTCCAGCTGCGGTCTCACCAAGGCTGAACAGAGCAGGAGGATGACATCTTTAGCCTTGCTCAAGATACCTCGGTAGATGCATGCCAGTGTTTGATTACCTCTGCTACCTATGGCATTACACTGGTGATTCATGTTCATTTTGTTATCTATCATGACACCCAGGTCTTGTTCAATTGGCAAACGTAGCACTGCCAAGCCTGTAAGTGTGTTGTGGATTATTTCTCCCCAGATGGAGCACTTTGCATTTCTCTGTATTAAACAACATCAGATTGAGATCTGCCCACCTTGCAAGCCTATCCAGGTCCGCCTGTACTGCCAGCCTGTCCTGGAGCATGACCATGCTCCCCCATAGTTTGGTGTCATCAGCGAACTTGCCAGTTTGCTTTTAATACCGAAATCCAAATCATTGATGAACATATTGAAAAGCACTGGTCTGAGTCCTGAGCCCTGAGAGATTCCACTGGTCACCTCCTGCCATGATGACTCAGTCCCATCTATCAGTACTCTCTGGGTCCTACCACGGAGCCAGTTACCTAGCCACTGGACTGAAAGTAGTCGAGGCTGCATTTTTCCAATTTAACCATGAGGACATCGTGAGATACCAGGTCAAAGGCCTTTTTGAAATCCAAATATATGACATCAACCTCATTTGCCCTATCCAGGTGGCAAGTTACCTGATGTAGAAGGTCTGGCCTGACTTCACCATAATGAAGCCATGTTGGCTATCTGTCAGAATACTACCTTCTGTTATCCTGTTAGTGATGGACTCTTTGATAATTTTTTCCAGTATTTTACCTGGGATTGAGGTCAAACTGATTGGCCTGTAATTCCCAGGGTCCTCCTTTCTCCCTTTCTTAAAGATAGGCACCACACTGGCCTTCTTCCAGTCTTCTGGGATCTCTCCCAAGTGCCATGAATCTTCAAATAACTTGGCCAGAGGTTGTGCAATGGCATTGGCCAGTTCTTTTAGCACTCTTGGGTGTATTTCATCTGGTCCTGTTGACTTGTAGATATTTCGTCTTTGTAGGTGGTCCCCCACAAGATCTATGCCAACTATGGGAGGGTGGTCGCCCCCACCATGATCATCCTGTATCCTGTCAGGCAAGCTAACACCCTTGGATTGGTGGAATACCCACGTGAAGTATTCATTCAGGAGTTAGGTTTTGTCCTGAGTGTTGGTTATCAACCATACCATTCCGGTCATCAGTGGCCATGTGCTTCCCTTATTTTTTCTCCTACTCCCTACACATGTAAAGAAGGACTTTTTGTTGTCCTTGATTCTGGTTGCCAATTTGTATTTGGTTTGTGCTTTTGCTGTACTTGCTCTATCTCGTTAATAAATTCTTTTTGTATCAATTGGACCCCAGCCCCTTTTTGTACTACTGGCAATGATAGAGGCATAGCACTCATAGATTCATGGATTCATAGATGTTAGGGTCAGAAGGGACCTCAATAGATCATCGAGTCCGACCCCTTGCATAGGCAGGAAAGAGTGCTGGGTCTAGATGACCCCAGCTAGATGCCTGTCTAACCTCCTCTTGAAGACCCCCAGGGTAGGGGAGAGCACCACCTCCCTTGGGAGCCCGTTCCAGACCTTGGTCACTCTAACTGTGAAGAAGTTCTTCCTAATGTCTAGTCTAAATCTGCTCTCTGATAGCTTATGGCCATTATTTCTTGTAACCCCCGGGGGCGCCTTGGTGAATAAAACCTCACCAATTCCCTTCTGTGCCCCCATGATGAACTTATAGGCAGCCACAAGGTCGCCTCTCAACCTTCTCTTGCTGGCCTTCCTCTGGACCCTCTCCAGGTTATCCACATCCCTCTTGAAGTGCGGTGCCCAGAATTGCACACAGTATTCCAACTGCAGTCTGACCAGTGCCCGATAGAGGGGAAGTATCACCTCCTTGGTTCTGTTCGTCATGCATCTGCTGATGCACGATAAAGTGCCATTAGCTTTTCTGATGACTTCATCACACTGATGACTCATGTTCATCTTGGAGTCCACTAGGACTCCAAGATCCATTTCCGCTTCCGTGCCACCAAGCAGGTCATTTCCACTCACAGAGCCACCATCCATTGTTTTTTGAACAGTTAGCCTGATTAACTTCTAACCCCATTTCTGTTATCAGGTGAATACTAGGGTAGTGCTGCACATATACATTATTCATAAAGTTCCTATGCTGCTTGCATAATGTACCTTTATCGGATGATTATTCCTCTGGAAATTGCCATTAAAATCTTGACACCTTTATTCTGTACTGGGAGGAGCCTGTTCAAATTTAACAATTTTTTAGGACGTGTCATGTAATGTGTTGTATTTTTTATTCAGGTAGTTGTGCTATAATGGCTGTGCTGTTTAGCAAATTAAGCTATTCATAGATTGTCAGATTCACAGATTCTAAGGGATTGCAAGGGATCTCACAGATCATCGGGTCCAGCCATTGTTGTAACTGCATTTGGAATAAACTCTGCTTAACCAAATCAACAATTTTACTTCCATACATTCCACATGCTATGAATAAAGAAACATCACAATCTGTCAGCCTCAACAGATTGTGACTGGATTAGGCTGCCCTACACTACCAAGCTGCGCCACTCCACAACTGCACTGTACTGGGGCTGCCTGTGCATGCCTGTGCAAAGGCAGGGGCAAGAGATGCCAGGTCACAGGCATACTCTCTGCCCCACCTCCCAAGTCAGGCCAGTCACAATCTGTCACTGCTCTGTGATCCTGGCCCCACCCATCCATTCCACGCCTGGACACCGCTCCCTGTCCACCTATCCATGCCGCTTCCCATCCACCCATCCCATCCACCCAGCTGAGCATGCGCTGCCTGTGCAGGTCCAGGGCCAGTCTCCAGGGAGACCCCGAGTGTTCACTCCATCCGGCACCCCCGGCGGTTTGTGCAGAGCAGACAGGCCAGGGTGCCTGAGCAGCAAGACCAAGTACAGTGGCAGCAATACTGGCAGCAGCAGCTGGAAGGAGCCACCACCACTGGGGCTGCTGGGAAGTGAAGTCCAGTTGCTGTGCTGCCCCAGCCTTGCTGCATGTCTAGGGGTGACAGGACCAGCCGCACATGCCACAACCAGAGCTGCACTCCGAGGAACCCACCACAGGCCAGATAAAATCCTTTGATGGGCCCAATGCAGTCCACACAGCTGGATCAGTGGAAAACTGAAGGTCCAGGCTATATGTTACAAGGCCTGGGCCAGGGCTGAAGAGGCTGAGGATTTGGTAGAAGAGGATGTATAGCAAAACATGAGGAATGGATTTCAATAGGACAGTTAATATAAAAAATATAAATCTTAAAGGGGAGACTGAAAAACTGCAGGCACAGCTGTTGGCATATGAAATTGGCAGGACTTCAAACAAAAACATAAGAAAAAAAGGCATTTATAATGGTGGCTGCTGCTCAGGACTAAATGAACCAATTGCAACTAAACTGATAGCAGCACAGGGCAGCTCTCCCCAAGACTCAAAATGTATGTCAACAATCCATGATCTTAGGTCAGGGATGGGCAAAATATGGCTCATGGACTTCATGCCTTTTGATGCCTGTTTCTAATTTTCCCAACCATTCACTCATTGGTAATCTTTTCTGTCCATCTTCACACGAAGCATTCATCCATTCTGATACACCAGTAGGTAACACTTGTAACAGTTTCTATCAGTGTACCCTGATCAATTTCTTTATCTTCAGTTATTTCATTAAAAAAATATTTCACTCTTTCTGCTAGATGTGTGAGGGTCGCTAAGCTGAGAGTCCATTGCAACCCTAAGGCATATTGTCACCTTCCTCAGCAGGGAGGTGGTTCCCAGGCACAAAGCCTCCCAAAATGCTGCTTGTGATGCTGCAGAAATGCCTGTTTCTTAATGACCCACTCACTGACCAGGACTAGAAAAGTCTACGGCATACCCCAGGGAGTATGCAAGCATACATTTCTGGGCTGGGGCTGGTGTGGGGAGCTGGCAACGTGTTATAAAAAGGCCATGTAGAATTATAAATAGACTTTGGACTTTTTAATTGTGTTTCTGAAATCTGTGGGTGTGTCTCCTTTATATCCTGCATATATTAAGACAAAGCAACTGTGATTAACAGGCCCATAGGTGCTAGTATGGGATTTGTCCAAAACTATGTTGGCTGGACCCACTAATCTTGTGGCAGTCTTTATACACCTAGTTTTCTGGATATGTTTTTTAAATTATAACCCTGATGATGATTAGAAAAAGACACAATTTGCAATGAGGACCCTTCTAACTTCCTTCTTTTGCAAGGATCTCAGTGAATAACAAAAACTATTTTTCTGAACTCAGGAATAGTTGAAGGTTTTTTCTAGGGGATGTAAGGTTAACACATGGCACTATTCCAAAAAGGATGTGGATGGTGTCTGGAAGCCTTACAGTGCAGTGAATCACATTAAAAAACAATAAAGACAGATTAATTTAAATTTGTGTCAGGCTGGGGTTATTATGGCCAGTTATTGTTAGAGACAAATCATTGAAATAGTTGGAACTATGGCAACCATTGTGTGATATGACATCACCATGACCTCTGAGCTAGGGATAGACATTCAAAAAGCTGGAGCCTCAATTGATTCAAACTTTGCAGGTTAGTCTAACCTGCTTAGACTGAACCAGTTTCTAACAGTACAGACATTCCCTCTGGACTGAGGCAACGAGGACACATGCTTGCAGTTGCTCAGGCCAGGCGCTGGGGGGTGCTAGAGCACGCCCTCTACTGCAGGGAAGCTGTGCTGGGAGGCGAGGGGGGGCATGGCCAGCCCAGGCTGAACTGGCCAGAGAAGGGTTGAATTCACCCCTCCCTGTCCTACCAGCAGAGATGGGTCTGCCAGGCACTCCAGCCTCACTGCTGCAGTGCTGGGCTAGCATGGCCCCTGAGGCACAGGGGGCAGAGAAGGGGGTTATTCTCTCCTTTACCCCAACTGTGCCTGGGAGACCACAGCCAGGTCTGCCTGCCCCGACTGCTACCACCACCGCCGCTGAGTGGTGGAATAAGCCCCCTCCTGTCCCCTCCATTGGACACAGGAGGGAGAGGGAATAACTCCTGTCCCTTCCCCCCCAAAGGGGCCGTGTGGGCTCGCATCTGGCCATGCCCCCACCCAGCCACTGCAGTGGCGAGGGGGCAGGGCCCTTGATGGGGGCAGTGGCATCAGGGAGCACGATCTCCTTTCCAGCAGGGGGCCCCCTGCAGTGCTGGCAGAGCTGTGGCGGACTGTGGCCAGCAGCACCGGGGCCCAGAGGGGGCCAGAGGCCTCCAAGCCCCCCCAGTGCCACAGTCCATAGCAGCTTTCCCTGCCCTGCAGCGCAACCCTGCTGGGAAGAGGCTTGCACTCCAGGAAACCGTGACAGAACAGCTGCCCCCGTCACGGTCACTCGCCCCTCGCCACTCCAGTGGCCAAGCGAGGACAGGGCCAGATGCTGCCAGCAGGGCCCCTTAGAAAGAGGCAGAGACAGGGGTTATTCCCCCTCCTTGCAGTGTCCAGCAGAGGGGACAGGAGGGGACAGGAGGGGGCTTATTCTGCTGCTCAGCAGTGGTGGCAGTCAGGGCGGGCAAACCCAGCTGCAGTCCTCCAGTGGGGTAGTGGGGGTAGAGGGGAGAATAACCCCCCAGAATAACACCCCTCCTTGTCCCCTCTGCCTCAGGGGCCACACTGGCCTGCTGCTGCAACAGTGAGGGGAGAACACCCAGCAGACTGGGCTTGGGTCCCTGCTGGTGGGACAGGGAGGGGGGGAATTAAACCTCTGTCTGGCCAGACCCCCGCCCTTGCCTGTCCCTGCCTGTCCCTGCTCCGGCTGGGAAATAGAGAGGCGAGGCCAGCCCTGCTGCATAGAGCACAGACCACAGAGCATGCCAGGATGCTGGGGGACTCTGGTTTAAGTTAAACCAGGAAGGGGTCTGAGCATTGGCGATGTGTAGAGGGTGCACGTGCCCCCCTGAGATTGGCCGTGCCACTTCTGGGTTTGCTGCTGGCACTTCCAGTTTTGCCGCTGGCACTTCTGCTGGTGGCAGTGATCAGCCACTGGGAGACCCCCTCCCGCTCAGCGTTTGGCCACTGGGGGACCCTCCCACACTCCCCCCAGTCAGTGATCGGCCGCTGGTGCCCCCCCACCCCCCTCCCAGTATTAGGAGGCAACAGTTGCCCATGGGTCTGGGACAGACATTGCATAAATTGGTTTGAGCCAAATCAGTTAAGTCTAATACTACATTCAACCAGGTTTATCTCAAACCAGCTTCGACCATTTTGAAACTGATTTATGTGCACTGAGTGTCTGTTCTGTTACAGGTTTAAACCAGTTTCTGATCACTTGAACATTATGTGTAATGTTCAAGTGATCATTACGTGTAATGTCTGTCCCGAGCGCTAGAGAATGAACATCTTAACTGTAAGCCAGGGTGGGAAAATATTTTGATAAGTTAGAAAGAAAGAAGATGTCTTTCTTGTCTTGTTGTGTTAAACAAAATCAGCTTCAAGAAGCTTGAAGTTATTAGATTAAATCATCATTACAGTTTAGTTGTAAAAGTAAATTTTAGCAACAATCCACAAATTTTAGTAAGTGGCTTGTTATGAATTGGAGTCCAAATGCAGCTCTTATTTGGAAAGTAATTTACAGTGAAAAATGTTTTAAATGGAATGTAAACTCTTTTACTTACATATTATTGGATCTTTGAAAACTCTTGGCGCTCTGGTGTAGTGCCCGAAGACTGGAAGAAGGCCAATGTGGTGCCTATCTTCAAGAAAGGGAGGAAAGTGGATCCGGCTAACTATAGGCCCATCAGCCTGACTTCTATCCCGGGGAAGATCTTAGAAAAGTTTATTAAAGAGGCCATCCTTAATGGACTGGCCGACGCCAACATCTTAAGGGATAGCCAGCACAGGTTTGTTGCGGGTAGGTCTTGCTTGACCAATCTCATTTCCTTCTACGACCAGGTGACCTATCACCTGGACAAGGGAGAAGAGATTGATGTCATATATCTTGACTTCAAAAAAGCCTTCGATCTGGTGTCCCATGATCGCCTCTTGGAGAAACTGGCCAATTGTCGCCTTGGGTCCTCCACGATCCACTGGCTGGAAAATTGGCTCCGGGGTCGGACCCAGAGGGTAGTAATCGATGGAAGTCACTCATCGTGGTGTCCTGTGACCAGTGGGGTCCCCCAAGGCTCTGTCCTTGGACCCATACTGTTCAACATCTTCATTAATGATGTGGACACTGGAGTCAGAAGCGATCAGAACTGGCCAAGTTCGCCGATGACACCAACCTCTGGGGCAAAGCATCCACACCAGAAGACAGGCAGGTTATCCAGGCTGACCTGGACAGGCTCAGCAAGTGGGCGGACGAGAATCTGATGGTGTTCAACGCCGATAAATGCAAGGTTCTCCACCTTGGGAAAAAAAACCCGCAGCATCCTTATAGGCTCGGCAGTGCTATGTTGGCTAGCACTATGGAAGAAAGAGACTTGGGGGTCATCATTGACCACAAGATGAACATGAGCCTGCAATGCGATGCGGCGGCTAGTAAAGCGACCAAAACGCTGGCTTGCATCCATAGATGCTTCTCAAGCAAATCCCGGGACGTCATTCTCCCCCTGTACTCGGCCTTAGTGAGGCCGCAGCTGGAGTACTGTGTCCAGTTTTGGGCTCCACAATTCAAAAAGGATGTGGAGAAGCTTGAGAGAGTCCAGAGAAGAGCCACGCGCATGATCAGAGGTCAGGGAAGCAGACCCTACGATGACAGGCTGAGAGCCCTGGGGCTCTTTAGCCTGAAAAAGCGCAGGCTCAGGGGTGATCTGATGGCCACCTACAAGTTTATCAGGGGTGACCACCAGCATCTGGGGGAACGTTTGTTCACCAGAGCGCCCCAAGGGATGACGAGGTCGAATGGTCACAAACTACTTCAAGACCGTTTCAGGCTGGACATAAGGAAGAACTTCTTTACTGTCCGAGCCCCCAAGGTCTGGAACAGCCTGCCACCGGAGGTGGTTCAAGCGCCTTCATTGAACACCTTCAAGATGATATACACAGTGATAGAAGAGTAAGAGTGTACAAGTTAAGGGTTCCAAAACTGGCAGCTGTGTCCCCTAGATGGGTTACAAACACATGTCCGGCAGTTGTAACCTATGCCTTTTCCATTTTGCTAAGTGCTTGGGTGATGCTTTCTAGATCTATATTAGCTAGGAGAGGGTCCTATCTAATGCAAAATGGGGTCAGGTATAAAGGAGGTTGAGAATCTGACCTCACTGATATTAGAATAAATTTTGGGGGAAAGAATACCCAAAGACATGGGAATAAATAGAAAATGGGGTAATATGCAACTTGAATTTAGCAAAGGTAGATCATGCTAGGCTAATCTAGTACCTTTCTTAGATATGTGACTTTCTAAGCAAAGAAAATGCAAAAGCTCTAATTCATCTGGTTTTCAGTAAAACAATTGAAACAGAGCCACACTGGAATTTACAGTACTAGGTAAACTGGAGAGATGGAGATTAGTACAAGATTTGTAAAGTGTGTAAAGAACTAGTTTACGGAACATGGCAGTGGGTAGTGTTGCAAAGAGAAGTATTAGGCTCGAGGGAGGTTACTAGTCTAGAGGTTACTAGAGAGGGAGTTTGTTAAGGATCAATCTTGGCAGAATCTTATTTAATAATTTTATTAATGATCTTGGCATAGAAAGCAGATGTGTGCTGAAGAAATTTTTGGATGACACAAAGTTGGGAGGCACCATAAATACAGAGGAGGAGGAGAATATCTTCCAGAATACCCAAGTGACCTTGGGGACCGGGGTAATACAAATGGGATGAAATTTAGCAAGACAACATGCAAAATTATGCATTGATGGGCTAATAACAAAATAATTTTGTGCCACGATTGCTTGCAGATAGGAGGGCCTAGGCTGGATGACCCATGAAATCCCTTCAAGTCTCCTGGGAAAGAGAGGCCCTTTTATTCAGTACCCTGCAACAGAATGGTTTACATTCCTATGAGAATCACTAACTCTTCCCAAACTTTGTTTTAGGGTAAAGTTACATGTTCCACCTAGACGATATTAAGGGCATTTAAAACATGAGCATCTAGCTCATTAGTGCGGCTAAATGCCCTCAGAGCATCTCAAAGGTATGCCACTTCATGTGAGGATTACCTCTGGGCTATACTACCTAGCTTACGTTAGAGTAACTTCAGTCAGCTCCACAGAGATACAATGAGCTATTTGAAGTCCTCAAGCATCCCAGGAGACACCTCTCCAAGGCCTCCCTCTCCCCAGAGCAGGGATAGAGCCCCATGCCCCTGTTTGCCAGGCCTCTGTCTAGTGGTAAATCAGCTATGCAGGCAAGAAATTGTATTAATCCTCTATGTGCGACTGCTCACAGCATGTTTGGACATTAACACCACTTAACATTCCACAGATTTAGTATGGTCTAAATGTGATGTGTAACTTCACCCTAATTCACCAGGGTGTTCTCTCCTTCTGTCTCCCTCTCTTCCTGTCAAAGCCCTGGTGGATAGGTGTAATTTTACAATGGCATGTCTACTCAGGGCCAGTACAGCCTTCATTTACTGAGTGAAATCTTGGCCCAACCAAGCCCAACCAGTGCGAATTTTGCCATTGTTTTCTGTCTGGCAAGAATTTCAATCACAATGTTTATTCATGTGCATTGCCTGCCTGAAAAATCATGCCTAAAGACACCAAGCAAACTACATAAAATCTTTGTACACTATAATATAGTAGGGTCTGCATTCTTAATTCATATGTTTAGATGTGGATATATAGGTAGTATTTATAACCAGTATTCATAATACACCCTTGTGTATAAAGCCCACAGAAAGACTATATGCCATGTAAGTCTTCAAAATAGTGTTTAAGTGGGATCTACACTGGGCACTTCATGTAGTATTCATTGTATGGCTGAACTTTTCTTTACAGGTATTTGATTTTACAATAGGAATTATAATATTTGCTTTACATTTAGCTAGTGATCAAATGTAATATTTCATTTCTTTTGTACACATATCCTTCAGAGGGACAGGAAACAGGACTTAAGAAAATAGATCAGACAAATAGTTCTGCCTGGAATCCTGCCTATGTCTAATACATTGATACCACAAAGGAAAGAAATTACAAAGTAATCAAGAAGAGTACCTTAGCTGACCCCAATTCTCAGTCTGTTGCAGAGGAAAAGAGGGGCCCTCTTATTCAGTACCCTAGTACCCTGCACCAGAATGCTTTGGCTGGATAAAAACAACTGAAATTACACGTTGTTCACATTTAAGTATACATAGTCATACAAATTGCCCATCTATAGTGAAGATAAAAGTGCCTTAACAAGTTATTTTGCCAAACATACAATGAATCAAAAGGAAAGAAAAACTGAAAGAGACAGTTCAGCCAGTACCTTATAACTTCGACACACAGTCCATAATGGTGGTCATTAATTCCCTGGTGGGCTTCATTCCCTTTAACATAAACATCCTGTGACAAACTTGAAGCCTCTGTAATTATTTAGGAATACTGTATGTAGACCTGCTTAACAGGATATTTACATTTGATTTAATTTAAATAGTGGAGTGTCAGGAAAAATAAGCAGGAAAAGAAAGACTGGCTCAGAACTAACCACTTTTCTGCAAAACTGGAGGTTTGTTAACAGCAAATGCCAAGCAAGGAAAAGGTGGAAGAAGATATAATTCCACCCTGTGACAGGTGAATGCACGAGGCTTAAGAAATGAGAGGATCCATCCAGAGATACCAGAAGGGGCACAAGTGCAGTTAACCCCATGACTGTGACGGATTCAAACCCTGATTCTTTGCACAAAGTCCAGGTAAAACGGAATAGTACAAATAGACCAGAGCAAGGCATGGGATTGAGAGTGGGGCAGGACTGAAACCAGAAGTGAAAGGTGTTTGAGGTGCAAGAATTGTGAGCTTCCCATTTGAGAAAGACAAGAGATGGTGCAGAATGTGTAGTTTGATTAGAACAGCCTTTGACTTTCAGGTCTAAAGTGTTCATGTAAGAGTCAATGTGAACACAGTGGTGGGCGCTGGGCAGGGCTGTCCTTCTGTACTGATGGGCAACATCGTGCCAGGCTGCCTGGCTCCCAACATCAGCTTCCCCCTGCTGGGCACTCTGGCACCTGCTGCCCCACTCCAAGCTCTGTGCCAAGCATCAGCTGTGGACCCCCAATCCTCAAGTAGCAACTGTTACCCAAGTGTTAGAGCACAGATGGTATCACATTACAGTGTTGCCTGGGTTGGGAGCTCTCAACAACAGGAAACCACAGCTCGGATAACTTGGACTCAAAAGTTACTTGAACTCCTTTTAATGGGGGAAAGAAAAAGTAGTAACAGCACCTCTTGTTATCCAGACAGTCTTTTCCTTTTCCCTTCTGCTTTCAGTATGCCAACTGACAGGAATTACTGCTTTGACTTACCTTCTTTGTATGCTTGGGACATTTTCAAAGTTTCCCACCATTGCCTCAGTAGCCCTGGCAGTGGGCACCCAAGTGATTTCATCATTCTTAGCATGGAGTCGTACTGCAACATTTGATGAAGCAAGCACTCTGTTTACAAAAGCTTATGCTATACATCTACAATTTAGTTAGGCAACAAAGTGTAAATCTACCTGGATTTCTGCTTGACTTCAGACTAACATGGCTAACTACCTCTGTGCCTTATTGAGAGCCAGTTTAACAGCAACGTTAAAAATGCCAGCTGGCTGGATTGCAACATGGCTGGCATCAACAGAACTACCTTGGGGTCAACTACACAGAACACTTTTTTGTCCTTGATGACGCCTCTTCACCTTCCTGTGTGCGCTCCCTTTCCTGTTGAGTGGAGACAGAGACACCCCCTTTGTAAAGCGCTTGGAAATGGATGGAGGAAATACTGTGCTCATGATGCTTAAGACAGATGCTCAAGGTACTGTTTACCTCTGGATAGCTGGAAGATTAGAGGCTTGTCTTAAAATACTGAAAGCTCAACCAGTGAAAAACAAATGTTGAAATGAAACGGGGAAAAAGAAGTGAGCCATGCACATCAGTATGTTTCTAAGGAGTGAGCTCTAAGGAAAAGCCAGCATCTGGTTTTGATGCTAGCGCTGCCTTAGCAAACAGACCACTAAAAATGAAGTGAGCTCAGTGGAAAAGTAAAATCAGATTTAAAAATGGGTAGGGGAGCGGAGGAAAGATCGCTGGCCAAGCCAACCCAAGCCGCAGAGCAGGAACACATGGATGACAGAGCCTCAGGTAGTAGCTGTATTGGTCTAGAGCAGTGGTGTCCAACATTTTTTAATGTGGGGCTGGATCATGAACTTTTTATCACCCAGTGGGCCAGCAAGCCATATTCAAAGACCTCACAGGAAGCAGCATCACATCAGGAAGTGATGTCACGTGACCTTTGACACCAATGAAGTTGCAGAAAGTGACAATGAAATGGGTCTGGAAATGTGGTTTAAAATCCAAAATAAAAACAATATAAAAGCAACAATGAAATAATACCAAACACTTGACTAAAATAAACACTTTTGCAAAGTGCATAATGAAAGAAGCATAACGCAAGTCAACAGATCAAATGTGGAAAAGATATCAGCCAGAGTGGAAATTAATCAAAGGTGGAGGGATGTGTTTCGGCAGGAGACACCTGTGCAGCGCTTTGCAGCCTCTGCCACTTGCTGCTTTGCAGGGGGCAGGCGGGTGGGAAGGGAGGAGGGAGCGGAGGCTCCTCAGTGCATCCGAGAGGCTGCGAGAGAGACTCGTGGCTCAGGTGGGCACGGCCACAGCTGCAGCCGGGCATGGAGTGGAGCAGGGCAGGGAGAGCCACTGCCACGCGCAGGAGACCCAGTCCAGGCTCCTCCTCGTCCTCTTGGCCCCAGCCTCCCCGGGATGTGCGGGAAAGGTGCCCTCCACTCTGCCACCGCCCGCCTCGCTGCCCCGGCGGCCATGTATGCCCATACCGTGCCCCCCGCTCCTGCCTTGGCCCCATGCAGCTCCGAAGCTGAGCCCCGGCCCCGGCCCCGTGCCACTGCCTCCACCTGCTTTCAAGGATGCCCGGTATGTCATCCGGGCACCAGAGAACACGTGTGCCCGGGCCCCGCCATGGGGCACTGCTCTATTAGGAAGCTGCTGAGGGGTTGGGGGAGGGACAAGGGGTGGGAACCAAAGTAAACAGTGTTCACTTTCCTTTCCCATCACAGCACCGTGGGGCACAGAAAATGGCTTGGCAGGCCGCATGGCGGCCCACAGGCCGTATGTTGGACAAGCCAGGTCTAGAGCAAAAGGCAATCAGGACTCCTAGTAGAGATGATATCTTTTATCAGACCAAGATTTTTGCCAAAAAAAAAAAAAAAATGTGGCTCTATACCAGCCATGAACTGCCTGCCCAGCGCACTTTTCCATCTATTGACACCTCTGTGAAATCCTCTGAAATATGAACTTTCATTTCTACCCAGGAGAACTTTTACAAGCTTTTCTCCCTTGCCTGATGGAGGGTGTTTGTGCCCGAAAGCTTGCAATTAACGGGAATTTTTTTTTTTAATTTATTTTTTGTTGCAAAACTCTTGCTGGTCTAATAAGAGAGCATCACCTCTACCAGGAGTCCTGATTGACTGACAGAGCCACGCTTCTCCCGGCGGCGGGGCGGGGCCTGCGGCGCAGCATGGCTTTCAGGTGCCTGTCAAAGCCGCTGCCAGGGCACAGCTGCTCCGCTCATTAAGTCAAGACGCGCGCGGGGGCACCAAGCCAGCGCCACAGCATGGGAACAACTATGCATCCTTGCAGGGAGCAGAGCTGTCGAGGACCTCACGTAAGTGAGAGCTTGCATCAAGAGAGCCTTTGTTTCTGGAGCTGCACGCAGCGAGGGGGGAGCGGTTAGAGGCGAAGGAGAATCGAGCATTTCTTTTAGACGTGGTTTTATTTTAGGTGCCGCTTGCACGGCCCGAGTGGGTGGCACTGATGCCGGGTGCCTCCTGCCTTTCCAAGCCGGTGCGTGGGAACCGAGGGATCTCCTTTGCATTTGAACGGGGGCTGAAAGCGTGTGCCGAGGCTTGTCCTGCGACGCGGGGTGCGGGTGCTTGGTCGGGTTCACACTTTCCTCCTCCATGTGAGGCAGGGCCATGTGTACTCAAACAAAAGGGAAGCCCACTGGGGAGACGCCGTACTGGTCTGTAGTGCAAAGTAGTGGGATCTAAAGCAGCCAGCATACTCGGTTGCTTCCCCCCCTCCCGGTTAGCGTCTGCTCTGATTTGACTCGCTTATGTAGTTCTTTGGCTGCTCCGTGGCATGGGTTTCTTCGCTTCCTCGGCTGATCAGATGAATCCAGCACGGGTTGCTGGAGTAAATTAATTCCTGCCCTGCAGGAAGGGGGGAGTCATGCAGTCATTCATCTCCTTTGTTAATTGTGCCGGGTGATGTGAGCCTCATTGTGACGTATGGAGCGCGGGGAGCCGAGTGGAAGCTGGCCGTTCTTTTGTCCAAAGGCGTTGCCATTTGTCATTCATAGGCGTAGCGCAGGGAAATAAATCTTCCGGGGGAATCCTGTTATGAAATGTTTGCATGGAGATCTGAGAGCGGGGAGGGTTGCACTCGGGGGAAACTGAGGAAGCAGATGATCCAGAGTTGAATGCTGACTGTGCTAAAGAGAGAGGAGCCCCCCGGGCACCTCTGCAGCACCAGGGTTTTACCCCTGGATTTTGGTCAGACTTTGGTGGTGCTTCACAGAAAAGTCACTTATCTTCCCCATGCCTCAGTTTCTTCATTGGTTGTACTGGGGCAATGGTGCCTACCTCACAAGATGCTGGGAAGCACAAGGCAACTTGTTTGTTGAGCACAGTGACATCCTTGGAAGGAAGGCGCTGTGCTAGTCTAGGGTAGTACTCCTGCTCCACAGCCTATATTTCCATCTGTTTACTCTCTAGCCAGATCTGGCAGCCTTGCTGAAGCTGACACTGATGGTTATCGTGTGACTTATCTCTGCACTTGGGCAGAAAAGATTTAAGCTGAGCTACTGTGTTCCAGGCACAGTTGACATCTTATGATGATGATAGTTATAATTGTTTTCATTGAGGACCCACTCAAATGAGGGCTGCACGGTGCTGGGTGCTGCACAAGCATGGTAGTAGCAGGCAGCACCTGCCCCGAGGAACTTCCCATGTAAACAGACAAAGCAGACATGAGTAGGAACAAAACAGGCAAGCACAAGGAACTATGCGGTGGTAACAATAACATGTTAATTCCACAGTTGGGTTTTTTTAGGTGGGTTTGGTTAGGAGGGTATCTGCTAAATTAAAGGAAGGAAATACTGAAGGGAAGAGGGCAGATTAAAATAGGGAGAGGGGGAAGAGAGGCAGATGTGGTGGGGAAGCAGAGAAGAGATTGAGGGGGAGAACTGGAACAATCAGCCTCTCAGCCAGGGGCCTTGCACTTTTGCAGGCTCCAGGGGAGGCGCTACCATTGCACCCCCCTCCACACTTTGACCGTGGATACTAGTGCTTCCACAGAATCCTACAGTGGGAGGGATCTTGAGAGTCATCAGGCCTGAACCCCTGCATGAAGGCAGGATGTGCTGTTCCTGTACCCCAGGCAGATACCTCTCCAGATAAGAGTCCTCTGCTGCTGTATTTATTTATTAGATTTATATTTCACTCTATCCAGAAGGCTTAAAGCAGCTTGCAATAAATAAACTACTTACAAAGGATTTCCCAAACAACTCAAATCATGAAAACTTCAACACCCCCCCTGCCAGCCACTACTTCTCTTCCCAAACTCCCACACAAACAAAGCCTCTCGAGTCCCAACCAGACCTCTGAACCACCACTTGCATCGAGTTACAAGAAGCGTTTTTTCTACCCAACCACCACTCCCCACCCGCACACTCGTGCTGCCCTGCCTCACCCCCAAGTGAAGTCCCCCTATCCTCCCCCAATGTCCCCTCCAGGTTTGCACCCCCTCTCCTACAGAGGGGCTGTGGATCTCAACCCCCTCCCCAGAAGCCACAGCTAACTCCTCCACCTGCTCCCAACAAACAGAGACCCCCCCCCCCCCCAAAAAAAAAAAAAAAAAAAAAAAAGAAAAGAAAAGAAAAAGGAAGCACCTCAGTCAGGGGTACCCACTGGCTTTGTAGGGCCTGGAAGCTGGCAGGGGCTTTCTCCATCATTAAATGGGGACGATGGTGAGGCTGGGCCCCATGAAGGGAGAGAATGATTGTGGCAGTTCTTCAGCCTAGGGAAGCCTGCTGGCTTCTTCTTTTTTTCCACCACAGACTGCGCTGTGTAAACTTCTTGAACTGCTGTGGATGTTCCTACATTTTGTGCCACTGGGGATGCCCTGGAACAGCCTCATCAATTCATTCTTGTGCTCGGTGAATAGCAATGGGTGGGTGGGGTTTGACGGGACTGTGCCATGAGGGACAGAGCTTCCCAGACTCAAACAATCAACTAATGTTGCCCAGTTCTCACCCACCACAACCTGATGTTGAATATTCTCACAATCGGGAAGTGGTCTGTCTGCTGAGTGTATGTTCCAGGATCCGTCCGGTCGGTTTTTCTCACAGGGCTCCTAGCTGCCCTTTACACCATCCATACACCAGCCAGATGGGAATAGGTGTATTAATAGTGCAAGTGGACCCTGAGGCCAGCTAGCTCTTCCGTGCTGCTCTTAGTATTAGGCTGGCCTTGAGACCAAGTCAGTAATAGGTCCACAGGGCCCGGCTTGTGCACACTACAGTCCCCAGGTCCGCCTCTCAGGAAAACTAAATACATTTTTGTATTCTATCCTAAATCGATTAAGTTTGTACCCTGCTCTGGGTTGGTACTGATTAATTAGTTTGGGCATCTCCCTGACTGACCCAGCCACGTAATCCAGGTGTGGGGCTAGACCAATCCTTCAACAATCAATTAAAGAAAAAATAAATTTCCAATTTTCCTTGCTCGATCAATTCTCAAGTGTTTTCTTTTGATGCAGGGTCTTTAAGTCCATGCCCCGTTATGAAAACACAAAGTCTTTAGCAAAATGGCAATTAACTTTTTAAAGAAAACAAAATGACAGGGCTTCGCCACGCCCAGGTCCCCAGGCTCCTGCAGATGCCTGACTTGCATGCATTGTTCCCGGTGTCTTGGTGCCTCCAATCACACAACACCTCTCGCTTTGTGACTGGGATTGGAGGCTAGCTGGAGACCCCTCTGAGTCTCCAGGCTGTGGAGACAGTACTGCTTGCCTCTGGCTTTGGAGCCTCCTGTGGTTTTTGCTCAGCAGGCTCTGCTCCCCTCCTCCAAGCAGCTCTGCTTTTCCTTTTCTGCTCTTGCCAGATCGGGGCCGGGGGGCATCACTTCCAGTGCGCCACCTGACCTGCATGGTGCAGGTGCTGATACATAGCTGCAGCAGCTCCACTTGCCCCTCTGTCGTTTTTCTGCTTTGTACCTGAAGTTAAGTGCTGCCTATCTTTTGCCTTTGGGCCTTCATGGAGAATCTTCTCCTTTTCACCACATATCCATCCCCTCAAGATGCCGCTAGGCACCTATTTTTCAGTTTCTGGCGTAGTGAAAGTCAAGGGTTGAGACTCACCGATCTACAAAACATTCACTGGGGATAGCCTCTCTTCCAAGTGGCACTGTGAGAGGAAATTAGCTACCATGTTCTCTCTGCCAGGCCTATATTCAATATTAAACTGAAATGGTTGGAGTGGCAATGCCCAAGGGGTTATGTACACATTATCCGTTTGGTCCGTCTTTAGATGTTGTTCCTACCCTTTGGAGTAGATAATATCATCTAGGTACACTGATGCATACTGCTGATGGGGAGTCAGGAGCCAGTCAGTGAGCCATTGGAACGTCACGGCTGCCCATGAAGGCCAAATGGCATGCACTTAAATTCATATGGACTGCATGGAGTACCAAAAGCTATCTCTGCCTGGTCTTCCCTCCTCAAAGGGACCTGCCGGTAGCCCTTAATTAGATCAAGGGTTGAAATAAACTTGGCTTGCCCAACCTTTTCCAGGAGCTCACTGATGTGCAGCATTGGAAAGGTGTCGAACTGGGATATGACATTAAGTTTCCAGAAATAGACACAGAGATGCCAAGTCCTGTCTGGCTTGGGGACAGCTATGATAGGGCTCCGCCAAGGACTCTGCGATTCAGTAATTACCCCCTGCTGTAACATCTTGTGAATTTCAGCCAGCATGTGTTGAAACCTATGTTAAGGGATCCTCCTTCACTTTTCCTTATAATCTTCCCTTTACACACAATATTTCTATGGCTTATGCCCTCAGTGCGACCAGGGACTTCACTGAACACATCCTGGAAATCTTCCACCAGCTCCCTCATCTGCCCATTGGCTTTTGGTAAGTTGAAGCCCTAGAAGTATTCCCAAGCCTGCTGCCTGTCCCACCCCATCTCCCTTTGTCTAAGACGTTTTTTCTTGAGGCTGGGGTCGCTAACAGCCCCTCTGGTTTGTGCCACAACTTGAGTAGATTGGCATGATAAACCTGTCTCTCTTTCTTATACCCAGGCAGAATACCTCATAGTCTACAGGTCCAGCCTTCCTGACTATTTCAGAAAGGTTAGGGTTAGGGAGGAGGCTAGATCAAGGCCCCCAGAGTGAAGGACAGTGCTGCAGAGGCAAAAGCAGGGGTAAGTTGAGCAGGGCCCCGACAGGGTGGGACTTACTGGTGGAGAGGCATGCCCCCAAATAATTTTCTCTCCCTCTGCCTTGATCTTCTACCCCCCACTCCAACCCCCACAGACTTACCTGCTGGGCAGGAGGTGGTGTGGTGGCAGCTGCACATGGTAGATTCTGGGTTGCTTTTAAATGCCAAAGGTGATCTCCTACTTAAAAATGTTGGAGACCACTCATCTACACCTTGACCACACACTTCCACTCACATACTCGAAACCCAGAAGGCCAGTCCAAGAACACGCCTGTAAAGCTACTCATAAGATGGCTCTGGAGCCAGCTCACCAGTGTATTTGTGGGTTGGATCATGGAAATGGGTGATATGAATGAGGGCATGCTTGGGAACATCCTGACCAGGACACTGCTGCTGTGGTATAAATGTGCCAATAATTATTCTGTCACCTGTGCACATGAACTAGGCACCAAGAAAAATCTTGGTTCATATTGTCCAATACATGGTCTCTAAAAGAGGCCAACAAAAGGTGCTTAAGAAGAAGGAACATAAATAAGGTAGCAGTTAGAAGTGAAAACCTGCCCCGCAAGAGGGATTTGTTTGTGCACTGAAAGTTAAGCATGTATCCAGGTATCTTACTGAATTAGTGAAAAAGTTCTCTGCCTCTTCTACCACAATATAATTTTTATATTTTAGCTCATTTCTTACACACTTTGTAAAAAGAAATGAGCCTGTAATAAAAACCAGAATGAGGTAAAGCCTGTAGTCTGTATCACCAGTGGTGTGGCAGGTCTGAATTTTTTTCCTCTGCTCCATTGTATTAGTACCATTTTTTTTGCTCACAGAGCTTGTGGCTATAGCATTTGGAGTTTAAGCTCAGAAATTTTGTTCAGGTGCCAGGTGACCTGTGCTTGGAGCAGTCTTGAGGGGCTTGAGGGCTGCATCTAGTTCTTTTAGATGGCAAGGTATTCACAGGAAT
>NW_005841994.1:159648-160002 GCF_000455745.1 Alligator sinensis
GTGTTCTGTGGCAGGAGTAGGATTAACAGAGAACAGTGTAGATGCTTAGAGCATTCCCAACCTCCTAGGGAAAAAATGCCACCTTTTGAAACATTATACAGGTTCTAACAGGACCAAAGTCCATGTCCCAGCACCTGTTCTCACATCAGAGCCAGTACATCTTGGGTGCACACTGTACTAACACTGTCAGGGCCTATAATAGGACTCAAAATCAGTGGCAGTGGCAGTCCCTTGATATGAAGATGACCATCTTCCAGTAGATAGGGAAGTCATTGGTGAGTCCAGAGATGACTGAGGAGGCCAATCCAAGATCTGTATGTTTGACTGCAGATATGGCATACAGGTCTAAAAGGA
>NW_005841994.1:160033-164470 GCF_000455745.1 Alligator sinensis
GTGGATCCAGGTGTCAGGTCACAGCTTTCTCTTGGTCTCTTTCACCTATTTGTCTCCAGTCAAATGAGTTTGCTCAGAATGGCCAATGCCTTGTCATATTTCATGGTGCCACTGGAGACACTTCAGTGCTTGAGTCACTCAGGTATTGATTGGCATTCAAAGTGTCCTTGAATCTCTTCTCTTGCCCATCTCTGGAGTGGTGACCACTGTACAGTGTACATAAGACCTGTTTCAGGAGCTGGTTGTCAGACATCTTTAATGGAGGTTGTACCATATAAATATGGTTTCAGTGCTGGGGGGTTTTCCTTGAGCCAGAGTGCTGAAGTTAATTTTTCTGTTCTTCAATTGATAAGAAAGATTTTCTGAAAATGTTGCTGCTGGTAACATTCCAAGGCTTTCAGGTATGTCCAGCATCTTGTCCCGGTTCCATACCCATACAATAGGGTAGGGATGACAACTGCCTGGTAGATGAGAAGTTTGGTTTAGGTCCTGATGTCATGATCATTAAAGACACAGTTTTGGAGACTTCCAAAGGCAGCACTGACAGATTTTATCCAGTATTGAGTATCATAATCTATGTTTACTTTTTGGGAAAAGTGATTACCTAGGTAGGGGAGATGCTCAACAATCTCCAAGGATTGCCCTCTAACTAATGTGTGGAGGAGCAGCTGGATGGACTAACGGTAAACTCAAGACATAGTACCAGAAGAAACCCTGTGATCCCGTGGAGCCCAGTTCCTTGCAACCACCTCATTGTCATCCTTCTTCTACACAGGGGTGAATGTGAGCATTCTATACCTACTGTTGCAATCATTCTGTTTGAGATCTACTAAACAGACCTTGAACTTTTCTTGTTAAAATGTGGAAAGTCATAGCATCATTGAACTATAGGTTTGGAAGGAACCTCAAGAGTTATATGGTTCAACCCCTATGCTTAAAGCATCTCTGACCAATACCTATCCAAACTCCTCTTGAAAACCTCCAATGAAAGAGATTCCACAGCTCCCCTGTGCAGTCCGTTCCATTGCCTTATTGTTCTAACAGTAAAGAATTTTTTTTTCCCCCTGAGATCTAATCTAAATTTATCTTGCTACAATTTAAGCCATTGCTTTTCTCTCTTGAACAGAGTTCAGGATGTGGAGTTGTTCTCCCTCGTCTTTATGACAGCCTTTCAGATATCTGAAGACTACCATAATGTCCACCCCCCATCCCTGCCCTCCTGTCATTTACTTTACCTACTCAACCTTTCTTTGTACTGTTTGCTTTCCAACACCTTTGTTATTTTTGTCACTCATGTCTGGACTCTGTCTAACTTCTTCACCTCTTTTATAAAATGTGGAGCTCAGAAATGAATATAATACTCTAGATGAGACCTGAGCAGCACTAAATAGGGTGCTATTACCCTATTACCACCTAGGTCTTATACCTAATACACCTGTTGATGCATCCCAAAAAAATCACTTTTTTATTTTTTTTGCACCAGCATAACATTGCTGACTCATGTGGAGTATGTGATCCAACAAAAACCCTAAATCCTTTTGAGTAGTGTCACCACCCAGCCAGTTATCATCCATTCTGTGTTTGTGCTTCTGATTATTCTGCTCTTGGTGTAGCATCTTACCTTTGTCTGCATGGAACTTCATTCTGTTGTCCCCAGCCCAGCTTTCCAATCTGTCAAGATTCTTCTATAATAGACAACTGCCCATTAAGAATGACCGGAGGGGGGCGGGGAGGGATGGAGTGCCACCAACTAATGCCCCATGCTTCTGCTGTTCTGCTTCTTGCTGGCCTCAGCTCCCCCACCCTCTGTCCAGTCCTCGGTGCAGCCTCGGAATCATGGCAGCACTCCCCCATGCTTGGAGCACTCTGATTGGCTGTTTCTGTCAGCCAATTGGAGTGTAAATAAAGTGTTACGGACATACAGACAGACATAGGCTTTTATAATATTACAATTCTATTCCAATCCTCCAGTGTTTTGGCAACCCTTTTCAGTTTCATGTTGTCTGCAAAGTTCAGGGGCCTTTTGGAAATCCCATTTAATGTGACACAGACTTTGACAGAAAGGGCTCCAGTAAGAAATCTTCACAGCTGATACAGCTGGTATAATCTAATGCTTTGGGAATTTGAAAGTAAAATACAATCATTTTTAAACATGTGTTTATCACTATGAGCTTATTCAACTTGCCAAATGTTGGAGTAAACTACCTTACAACCTAACAGTGCTTTCAAGACCGGATCCATTTTCCATTGGAGAGAATTCACTTTATTTTGTGAGAGTTGGATTGTCCCTATGAGCCAAATTGTGATAATGAATTACTGGCCCTTGTTGGGAGTGACTAGGAACTGTTCTGTCCCTCCCACTCTGTATGGCCACCCATTAGAAAAATGCAGTATTAGCTCTACTTTGCAACCAGTGTTAGAGTAGCTGAGAAAAATTTGGTCATTCATAGGCCCATAAACACATGGATACAATGCAGATTTACACACTTTCATGAGTGGCACCCAGCAGAAGAAAGTTGTCTCCAGTGCCAGTTAAGAAGATGTGGCCATGTAGTACACAGGTTTGCTAATTGTTATATTTAGGGAATATCCTGCAAGCAGCGCAGAATCTACAATATGTTGACTGACATGGAGAAATAATACTAATAAATGAGACTATAATTTTAAAGAAATTAATAGAAGCTAAGCAGATTCTGAGAAAGGCACTCAAGATCTAATCCTGCTTTGTCAATTGAAAACACGTGTATAATAACTAGGGTTATGCAAAGCTTTGGCAGCCGATTCGATTTGGAGGAGATTCGGCAGATACATTTCTGAATTGACTAGGAAGACCCATTAAAAGGGCTGAATCAATTTGGCACCGATTTGGAGATTCGGCCATAGACTAAACAGGCAGCAGTCCTTAACCACACTGGACATAGCTGCCAGGGCCGTACCTAGGTGGGGGCCAATTGGGGCAACTGCCCCAGGCCCCATGCTTTGGGGAGCCCTGCAGAGCTAGGCAGAGTGGCAGCTCCACGTCCAGCCGCTTGCTACCCCCACCCCACTGCTGACACCACTGCTGCCAATAGCGGCGGCAGCTTCTTCAGATCTGGGGGCTTGGCCCCGCATAGGCTGATTTGCCCTGGGCCCCACACCCTGCTCGGGTCAGCTCTGACAGCTTCCTCCAGCTGGTAAGTCTCTTGTGTTGGGCAGATGGGGGGGGGGACAGATCAACTCAGGGAGGGGGGCTCCCGCCACTGCACGCCATTAGTCTGGGAGGGCATTGGAGCGGGCATGTGCCTCGAACCTGCGCAGGGCCAGGCTATGCTCCAGAAGGCTAGCCCCACTGCCAGGCTATGCTTCACAGGGCAGGTGGAGTCAGGGCTGCGCTCCAGGCAGCTAGCCCCAGCTGGAGCCTGAAGCACAGCCCTTGCTCTGCCCACCATGCAGAGCGCAGCGGAGCGGGGCTATGAGGGGGCTGCAGCCACCCTAAAATTCCCCATAGTCCCTGCCACCAGCCCCTCCCTGATCCGGGTGCACACGCCCACCCCCATGCCCTGCTGCAGCAGGGGTGTGATGGGGCGAAGCCGCAGCTTGTCCGGGAGGCGTGGGGAGACTGGAGCAGTTTCCGCTGCCATGTGCCACTTGTCCAAAGCAGTGCATTGGTACTGTACCGCGCCTCCCTGCCCTGGCTGAGGGAGTGGCGGCAGGGCATAGTCCCCATTCCCAGTACCTTCTGCTGCCCATCCAGAGCCCAGCGCAGCCCAGCCCGCCCCGCACAGATCTGGGGGAACACTCCCATGCCCTCCCAGACCAGCGGCGAGAGCCACCAGAAGAGCAGCTCCCGGACCAGCAGCGCATCGTGGCGTGTAGTGGCAGGAGCTGCCCTCCCCGAGTCCTGTGCCCCCCTGCCCTGGCTGTGCAGCTTGCCCCAGCCCCAATCCCTCTCTCGCTGTGGGGGCATTGATCTGCGCCCCCCCCCCTTCCCTTCCCTTCCCCCTCCGCCCACCACAACAGACTTACCAGCTGGAGGCAGCTGTGTCCAGCGTGGTCGAGGACTGCTGCCTGTTTAGTCTATGGCTGAATCTCCTAACTGGCACCAAATCTCTGGATCTGAATCGGCTGAATCGAATTGGGACAGCAATTCAAATCCCTGAATTGAATCACTGGATTCCTCTGATTTGGAGGGACAAATCCAAAGCAAATACTTGCTGCTTCACACAGGCCTAATAATACCAACGTTCTTTTGAAACCAACATTTTTTTGAAAACGCTTCAGTGTTTTTTTTACCTTTAAAAATGGTTCTAGTTGCCTTTGGGCTCTCTCTCACTTTAGGTACTACAGTAGCAGTGTTTATATTTTTCTAGCCTCTAAAAGCCCCAAACATAATGGGCCCCCATTTTGCTTCATGCTGTGAAAACATAAAAGAAATCATCTTAAGTCTCTCCCCCCCCT
>NW_005841994.1:164545-177125 GCF_000455745.1 Alligator sinensis
TACACTTTTGGAGGAATTAAAGTTGTAGACAGAGAGGAGAGTAGGAACAGACACAAGGAGAGGAAGCGACTTGTCCAAGGTCACTCCACAGGACAGTGACAGAGCCAGAAACAGATCCTGAGTCTGATTCCCTGCCTACTTGTACATCAAAATGAACCACAGGATATCAGTTAGACTTCAAGGTGCATGGCAGAAAACTAACATTAATGGCACTGCAGATACTTGGCTCCAGGCTGAAACGTGAAATGGGGCAGCAGTTTTAACAGCTCTACAGCTTTACTTGTCATAAGTTTTCAGGAGGTTTCCATCTACCCTTTACACTCAGTTTATTTACTGAGCTATTTCTGCCCAAGGGGTTTGGTACATAGTTCAGAAATCCATCCTCCCTTTGTCCAAACCTGTTGGTATTATGTTTGGACACATGCATCTTGACGCTGTCAGGCAGTTTGGAGGGAGAGGGGATAGGAGGGATTAATTTATTCTTACTAGAAGTATTTAATATCAGTGAGAAAATATAAATTTCATGTTTTTTTGTCCTTTTAAGAAAAAATTGTAGAGTTAACTTCTTTCTAAATAAGGCTAATTAAAATTTGGGAAAAGTCTTAATAATATATAAAGAATGGCTAATACATAACTAATTTCAGACGTTTCCTCATTTAGAGAGAGAAAATATTTTGTGTGCGTGCAATGAAAACATTTCTAAATAAATTTTATCCAACAATTGCACAAAGGCCAGAAAGCACTTGTGACAGAGACAGAAAATATATCAAATTTGAACTTAGAGTTAATTATGTTGTTCAGTGACTAGTTGCTCTACATCACCTCTCAGATTTCCAAAAAAAGGTTTTAAAATCATAGGAAGCGGAGGAAAGGCAGAGAGAAAGGGGGAAAGGATTTTGCTCCTTTTTTCTGGGAGTTTCCAACAAATCCTACCTCACCAAGCAAACCATTAACAAGGTATTCTTGTAACCATGTGATCAGTAGCAGTCATACTTCACAAAACATTAAATTTCACTGAGCCAGTTTGGATAGTTTTCAACTCCATGGCTGTTCAAGGAATTATTCAACATAGCATTTTGAAATGTAAATGAAAGTTAAAATACCAGCTGGATATATATTTATTTATCAAACTTTTCACAAAATCTACAAACATTAAGAAATTAGTCTGATTTGTTTTTAATTCTGGATCATCTACTCCATATCCTCCTGTTAAACACTGTTTTTATTCAAAGGTCTAATTAAATAAAAATTACATCAAATAAACTATCCTAAATGATTAAAAGTTTAATATGAAAAACAGACAATATCTTTTTTCAATGATTCTTCATGCAACAATTTCTCCAGTTATATTTTGTCAGACAACACTATCATATTCTGCCTTTCATTAAGTTAGAAAAGCTTATCTTTGAGAAATGTATTTTTATTGTAAATCCCCTCTCTAAATGAGGTGATTTTTTACTACACTCTAAAATCTGAAACTTCACAGTTTATAAATGATGAGGCTACAAAACTGTTGCATCTGGTTTTGGTAACATGCATTTATAATTTTCATTTGGCTGTGGTATTCTACTTCCTGAGCCAAGTCATTTAGGCAAAACATTAAAAATGGGTCAATTCCACCCTTACAAGTTTGCAATTTTATCTTTTAAACATTGTCTTGCAATATTTTATTTCACTATTGTATCTTTAATTTATAAAAAATCAGAATGTCTTTTAAAGATTGAGGGAGGTACTGGGGTTTATAGCAGCTATATTACACTAACTATGCAATGTAAAGATTCATTTAGGCAAAGGTAAATTTATTCTTTGGTCTTCTTAACTGAGATGGTAAATTAAATGGAGAAAAGTAATTGCCTTGCAGACAGTTCTATAAATTGTCAATACAAGAGTAAAGCTGTTCATGCATGTTGATTCTGCAACAGGATTTATTTAACAGTCAAAAAAGCCTCTGAGCTTGGTGGTTTGCCGTAGGTTGGCTGTACAGTGCTGCCCAGAGCTTGGTGCCCTGTTGGTTTTTTTTTTAGGATTGACTACTCATGTTGTTCCTTTTGGAGTACTTCAGTGTAAAGTTATCCTTAAGCATGTATAGATAAACATTATTGCTTAGGATAGTGTTTCCCCTTTTCAAGACAATAATGACACATGTTTGTTTCACACTAATAGGTATGTTCAGTTCTCCTGATGCCTTTGTTAGTGCTACTCATTATTTATGATCCCTGTGGAAAATGTATTAGAAAATTAGGATGTTAAAGGGCAGGGAGAACAGGGTTGCTAACCCAAGAAAAAACACTATTCTACTGACAATCAGCAAACATTTTACTTACAACAGCTTTTTTACTGACACCAACATGATTGTTGTTGAAGTATTACTTAACTGTAGTAATGGTTTTACATCTTGTTGCCTTGTTGTGTGTGTTTCTAAGTGCTTCATAATTTCTAAGGTCTTTTTTTGGTATTAGTAAAATGTGCCAAAAAGATAGCAGTGCAAGATACTTACTGCCAAAGCAGTTAGGATAAATGAAAACCTGAATACATTTTACCGGTATCTGCTGGGTGCATCTATACGTGCGCTTTACTGCAGAGTACACTAATTAGCTCTGCAGTAAAGTATCATCCTCTACACGTGTGCTGGTATTAGGGCACAGTACTATCTTACAGCAGAGTCATTTACGGCACTGAAATGCATGTGCATAGATGGTGACCGGGTGAGGGCCAGACTCCTGTCTTATTATTCTTATATATTCCTAATTACTTGATACTCCTAATTATTTGAATGAAATATATTCCATACCTTCCATTCTGAAGGAGTTACTGATTTATCTTAAAAGGGAGCAGTTTATGGAAGAAGTAAAAAGCATTATTAAGCCAGAGCCAGAATAGTTTAAACTGTGCCCACAATTTGTTACATATACATTTATCAATGTTGTACTATTAAACTCTCAAATTGGATTTTGTGTAAAAATAAAGCTGAAGAAAAACCATGGCCAATTTATCCATAAAATTATATGGACCTAAACAGAATTCAGGCCTAGGGTGATTTATCTATAAATCAGTATAAAATTTGCCTGAAACATATTCTTGCTTGTTTTGGGAAGGTGGAAGAGGATTTTGGGACTACATAGGTTTATTGGGAAAGGGATGGTAGTCTTGCAAGTATTGCACGAATAGCTTTACTACACATCCTTCAGAAAGCCATTAACATCTTTTCTCTGTGGTTTATACCAATTACATATCTGTCTTACATAGTGCCACAAATAAAATAGCTGCACTGATGACTTAGAAAAAATAACTTTTTTCTGATGGCACTTTTTAGAGAAACTTGGAACAATTTCAACTAGGTCTCTACAGTTCTGGTTTACCGCAGTTACTCAAATCCAAGATTATTTTGAATTTAAGAGACCTTCTCTCCCACTAATAATTAGTACCTGTCTAACCTATAGGCAACTCAGGGAGGGGGGGCACATGCACACCCCTGAGATTGCCCGCAGAAGCCAGCGGTGGTGGCCAGTTGCTGCTCGCCACCCCTTCGCTGCCAACACTGCTGGAGGCATCTGCAGGCAGTCGCCACTCGCCACCCCCTACCCTTTGCCGCTGCCATCTGCGGGTGGTCTCCGCTCACTCCCCTGCCCCTGCCATTGCTGCTGCTGCTGGCATCTGTGGGTGGTCCCCACTTGCTGCCAATGCTGCCCCCTAAAAAATGGTGCCCCCCTAGTATCGGGAGGCACCAGTCATTCATGGTCTAACCTATTCCTATGAATACACAAACATCTACAAGACATATTGCCCCAAAATACCAAGAACACCCTAACCTGCCACAGGTAAAGCAGAAGAAAGGCACTATCAATGTCCTGCTGCTGCAAGGACAGGAAGCAGTTATTTAAAATACACTTGAGAGAACCAAGGAAGGCGACCATGACCCTGCTAAAGAGGAAGGCAAAAATCCCCAGTCTATGCCAGTCTGATCATGGGGTAAAATTCCTTCCTAATCCCAAATGTGGCAATCAGTTTGAGCCTGTGAGGAGGGGAAAGACCTCTAACCAGGAACCTCTGGGTTTTACTCCCAGCAGAAGCATCAGCACACCCCTGCCAACATCTACAGCCTTGGCTGCAGCCAATACCCAAAACCCAAAAGGAAGGGGAAAAAAATCTCCCCGAAAAAACCCTGACACCTGCATCAAGAGAAGCAGGATAGCAAACATAACTCTACATATCACACCCTAACTAGAGAGCCAGAACTCTTCTTTCATCCTATCCCCTCCATAAACTTACCCTAATTCCCTTCCTTGAATCTTTTTTCATTACTAAGCTGGCTGCAGAGCTTTGCTTCGTTTTCCTGCTGCTGAGCATAGGCTTCTCCAATACCCACCTCTTCTGGGCTACTGAGCATTTTTCAGAATCTCCCAAAGATCAGTTGTGGATGAGGAGAGCCCTAGGTTTCCAACTGCTGCTCTTTACAGTACACTCCAGGCACAGCTACTTCTAGAGCATCCCTGATCTATGCTTATCCAATCTGTTCTTGAAAACCTCCAATGAAGGAGATTCCACAGCCTCTCCAGGCAGCCTATTCCATTTCCTCCTTGTGAAAAAGTTTTTCCTGAGATCCAATCTAAACTTATTTTGCTGCAATTTCATACCATTGCTATGTCTTACACTGTGGTTTCTTTCTCTATCACATATACCTTGTATTCTTTATGCATTTGTCAAACAGAACTTGTTTAGAAATGTATTAACTACACAAACTATATCCTTTCTAAAAATGAAATGTAAGTAGGGTAATATAGATTTGCTCATACTTCTCCTTCCCCTCTGGCATTAAGAAACTGTATGGTTGTTTAATGGACTTTATTTAGAATTATTCTAACTGCAAAAGTCCCTCAAATGAGGAAAAGGCATCAATCCACAGTGTATTCCATTTATGTACATATCCTCAGGACTTAATAAAAAAGGCTATTTGCTTACTTAGAGTATGCAGTCATTCAAATTTAGTATAGACGATGTTGATTATATACACAATGCTATAAGTACTATGGTATTAGCCCTAAAACTAGTAAGCTTTTGCCTTTGGAGGCCCTGAAAATTACAGGATCAGATCAGCTTCACAACAGCTGTTAGAAGCTCTCAGGAGTTATGGAAACCCTGTCTTCAGAGGTTTTACTAAGTGGCTGGATAAGGATGTATGTGGAGTTAGAACACTAGTGATCAATTTTCAGCCTTGCAAGCAGGATGAATTGCACAGGGCAAGTCTCCAGGCTGGATTCCTTGGAGTGTTGGTGCACAAAGTTGGGTCCCGTGTGCCCAGATCAGGCCCCATGTTGCCCTAATTGGGTTCTGCACAGCCTCAGGTCAGGTCTGCACTTCCTGGATTGGGTCCCACGTGCCTGGATCAGGCCCTGCACAGCCAGATCGGACCCCGTGCCACCTGGATCAGGCCCTGTGCCTGGATTGGGTCTCATGCCATCCTGATTGGATCCTCTGCTACCTCATCCCAGCCCCACACTGCTGGGTTCAGGCCCTGTGTTCCAGATTGGGCCCCAGAGACCCAGATCAGATTGCAGAGGTTTGTATAAGATCTGGCATGCCCAGATTGAGCCCTGTGCTGCTTCTGCACAGTCCTGTGCATCTGGATTGGACTCTGTCCTACCCTAACCATAATGTACCTGACAGTATTTAAGAGACATGCTATCCAGTCTACCAGGGTCCCCATGGATTTGGAAATCTGTCAGGAGGGGAGTGGCAGTTAATGCTATTCCACTCCCCAGCTGCCAAAGTTTTGGACCTGTGTGGAGCCCACCAAATGACACGGCTCCAAGGGCCAGATCTGGTCCGTTGGCTGGGGCTGAGCACTCCTGATTTAGAAACATGCATTGTGCATCTGTGTGGGGGTTAAGTTAGATAACCCTTGAGTTCCCTTCCAGTTCTGTGAGTCTCTTTAAGGCTTGAAAATGAAGCTGGACAGTTTCAGGGATGCTATTAGAACACTTGTGAAGGTGGAATTGTAGCAATCCTGATACATCACAGGATCGTAGGAAAGTAGGTTTGGAAAGGACTTCACAAGGTCATCTAGTCCAGCCCCCTGATCAAGGCAGGATCATCCCTGACAAAATGATCCCAGCCAAGTGTCTTTCTAACCTGCTCTTAGAAACTTCCAAGGACGGAGATTCCATAATTTCTCTAGGTATCCTGTTCCACTGCCTTGCCACTGTATTGAAAGTTCCTCTTAATCAGGGCAAAACCTGAGGCCACAGCAGGCCCTGCAGCCAAGGGGCCCCCTACAGCTGTGAACACTGCGGGCTTCACGTCCAGCCCTCACCCTTCCCCACCACCACCACCAGCTTCTTGTAGCATGCTTTTAACTTATTGTAGCCTTTAATTACCTCCTTCAGATGGCCCAGCCCTCCTGAGCAGCCTGTGTTTTGTGTTACCACCTGCTGCTGGGCTGTAGTCTCTGGCTCCAGCAGCCTGCTAAAGCCTGCTCCACCCAGTCAAAATCCCCAGCCTTGGCTGCAGCCAACACCCAATGCTTCTGAGGAAGGCTTTAAAAAACTCCTGATGCAGGTAAGAGGAAAAATTCTCTCCTGGCCCCATGTGGCAACCAGAAAGGCTCACAAGCATGGGAAGTACCCAGAGTAGAGCATAGGCATAGCTACACCTAGCTTATCCTTGACTAATGCCTGTTCAGCCTATTCTTGAACACCTCCAGTGATTGAGATTCCACAATTTCTGTAGGCAGTCCTATTCTACTGCCTCCTCCCCCTGCCCCCTCTTCTAACAGTGAAGAATTTTTTTCTGGTATCCAATCCTTTTTAAGGGCCCTTTTCGCAAGCTGCCTATTTCCATCAACATGCCTATTTCCATCAACCTCTCCTCATGTGACTTGTCTTCCAAGCTCTTTATCATTTTTGTTTCTCACCACTGGACCCTCTCTAACTTCTCCATATCCTTTTTAAAATGTAGGTCCCAAAACTTCCACAGTACTCTAAATGAGGCCTAACCAGTACCAAGTAGAGAGGCACTATCACCTCCCGTGTCTTGCACCTAAAGTGTTTATTGATGCATCCCAAAATTACATTGGCCTTTTGTGCAGCTGCCTCACCTGCAGATTCATGTTCAGTCTGAGATCTACCAAGACTCCCACATCCTTCTCTGTAGTGCTGCCATCCAGCAAGGTGTCACCCATTTTGTATTTGTATTTTTTATTATTCTTCCCAAGGTGTAGCACCTTGCATTTGTCAACACTGAACTTCAGTCTGTTAGCCCTAGCCCAGCTTTTCAATCTGTCAAGATACTTATACATTGTGCTTCTGTCCTCCAAAATGTTCACAATATTCCTAATTTGGGGTCATCTGCAAACTTGCTCAAGAAGCTCTGAATTCCAGCATCCATATCATTAATAAACATGTCGAGCAGCACAGGCTCCAGGACAGACCCTTGTGGGATTCCACTCAAAACCTCCTGCCATTCTGACATGGATCCATTTATAAATACCCTTTGCTTACAGCTAAATTCACAGTGTCAAACACATTCTGAGTTCTTTGCAACAGAAGAATTGCTCCATTTTTTTTGGCGTCAAAAATGAGTGAAAGCTGGTATTTTCCAAGGAGTACATTAAATCTAACAAGGGGTACCTTGAACCAGTAGTGTAGGGATTAGACTGGGTGCCTGGGCTATAGGAGCAGTGACAACCTCTGCTTGCCACCACCATTGCAACTGCAATCACATATCTGCTGGGAGTAGTCACCTTTTTTTGCCCTCCCATCCTAAGTCAGAAACTGACCCTATTCATCTCACTAGTTATGCCACATCTTTGAATCTAAAAAAAGGTTGAAAGCCATGGTGCTAAACAGAGTACAGTGATATTACAAAACAGAAACTAGGACTGAAAGATGTTTTAAGTAGTTATACACTTAACTGATATACAGATAACTGGTATTTGTTAGAAGCAGTCAGCAAAAACTTGGGACTGGCATTGTTATGAGGTTAAGGGCATTATGCATTTAACCATTATGTATATAGGTAATACAAGAGCATAGGAGAGACCTCTAAAATTGATGAGTGAAGCTATTGAGTTGTTATAGTATTTTTCTGTTATCAACTTGTATTACCTGCAATGGGTTTTTTTTCTTCTCAGTTATAATCACAAAACTCAAGAAAGCTTAGCACCAGAGGATCAATTTTGGTTCCTCTTCTCAAGCTGTAATATATGCTGTAATATCAGTCCTTGGAGCCTACTTTATTTAGCACCTAAAATTTCCTGAAAGAAATATAATCTGCCTCACTGTTGTTGTGTTAAAATTAAGATATGAAACACCCTGCTGGTATTGATTTGCCCTTTACACTCTACAAGCAACATGGTGGATCCAGCTAGCAGCCGGACTCCAGTTCCCAGCCGCCCCTGCCCATGTTGCTGTGGCCAGTTTCCATGGAGACCCCAGGAGCAGCAGGGCCATGACAGACCAGAGTTTCCATGGAGACCTGCCCCAGCAGTGCTGGTAGGATGTGTGGCTGGGCCAGGAGCCTCTTCAGGGCCAGGGCTGGGATCTTGCAGCAGTGACAGCGTGATCTAGAGCCAGGGAAGAGCTGCAATTGGTTGCCTGCACACCCCTGCCCAGGGCGTGTGCGCAGCAGATTGCAGCTCTTCCCCGGCTCCAGACCATGCTATCACCACTGCAAGATCCTGGTCCTGGAGCAGCTCCCTCCCTGCTGCACAAGGGAAGTCTAGGTTGAGTATTAAGAAAAACTTTCTCAGTAGGAGGGTGGTGAAGCACTGGAATGGGTTACCAAAGAGGTGGTTGAATCTCCATCCTTGGAGGTTTTTAAGGTCTGGCTCGACAAAGCCCTGGCTGGAATGTGACTTAGTTGGGGATGGTTAGGGGGTTGAACTAGATGACCTCCTGAGGTCCCTTCCAACCCTAATTTTCTATGATTCTATGATACCACTGCTCCTGCTCTCACTAAAATCTCTGGCAAGCCCCATGTAGCTTGAGCAGCTGAAAGGTTGGGCCAGCTCACTGCAATCTTGTAACTCTAAAAAAAAAAAAATAATCAAGACTTCTCTCTGCAATCTTAATTCTGTTGCTAAAAGTAACAACCAGAGTGACAGAGGGTTGTGGAAAAACATTTTTCTCTAAGTGGTTCAACCTTCTTTCCGCATTTGGGAATCTGTTGTCTACTCTCATTTTTATTGTTTCTCCAACATCCCATCATTTTTCCCTGTTGCTAGCATGGGTCTTTCATACAGCAACAGGAGAACCAAAACTAAGAAATAGGAAAGTAAGAATGAGAAAACACAAACTGCTTGATTGTTTTTTTTTTTTGGATTTTTTTTTTTTTACAAACTGCTCATAATTGGGTGAAATGTTATTGGAAAATGCAGCCAGAACAGCATAAAATAAAACTAGTCTCCTGCTTACAAAAGTCATTTCACATCATGCAAATGCACACAACATGTAGACTGGAAGCAAGGGGAATTTGTTTTGTACACCAGTCCAGCAGCTGACTTCAATGAATATTCATGCTAAACATGCCTGAAGAAAAGATGGGGAGATGAATATTCAAGACGGCCACTGCCACAAGGTGACTGCCAATTTTATGCAGAGTCCAATTCTCTCAATCTCTCCCATCCCTTGTAATGCGCAACCTACTTCTTACACCCCAGGTCCTAGCATTCATCCCATATCCATACCTCCCTGCCTCCCCATTCTTGATTTTAACACATTTCACACCCACTCCACATCAGTATTTGGATTCATTAGCTTAAAGAGAGTGGGTGGCTAAGACACTAGGCTTTGACTCAAAAAACTGCCTATACCTGTGCTTGGAGGTGGTGGGGGGAGGGGGCAGTTTAATTAGAGTGGCTCCTGGGCAGCCACGCTAATTAAAACATCACAGTGTCACGTGTATTAAGCACCCATGCATTTTAAAATGGTCACAGGACACTTTATCTAAAACTCATTCGACAAAGTGTAATTAAAGCACGTCGTGGCCATTTAAAAATGTGCTGGGGCTTAATACACGTGATGCTGCAGCGTTCTAATCAGAATGCAGAGCAGACTAAATTAATCGAGTCCGCTCCAACACATTCTCAGAACGTGAAGTAGCACATGTTATAGGCACCTTTAAGTTCTATTCCTGCCAGTGACCTACTGTGTTTCCTTGAGCAAATCAGTTACCCTCTGCTTCCCCATCCATCTTTTGTCTGGCCTGTGTCTTTATCCTGTCAGTTGTCTGGGACCAGCACTACTTCTTACTGTGTGCTTATACAGCATGGACAGTAATGGGAAACCAAATCCGTTTGTGGCCTCTAAGTATTCCTGAATGCTCTGATTCAGGAATACAAATAAATGTGGTCTTAAGCCAAGTCTACCTCTACTAAGCAAAGCACGCATGCCTAGACTTAAGCATATGTGTAAGTGCTTTGTTCAATACAAATGCTTTCCTAAACTGGGGCTAAGGTATAAATCATTATTGCTGTACCTCATAGATACTTTTAGTCTGATATTTCATATTTGATAAAGATTCTCTTATCCCCTACTGCATAGACAAGGACTTTTTTTATCAATCCATCTTTGTGTTGTGGTCCGGGTTGTAGAATCATGTCACTTTCTAAGAATTAAGCTACATCTGTGTTGTCAGAATAAAGCTTTTAAAGGGGTTTTGTCCAGAACATAAATGTCTTGAGTAGGGATGAGTGGCTTTATTCATTCCCGATTGACTGCACTAAAAGTTTAACTGTGTGTGTGTTTCTTAGCTACATAACCCACTAAATATTTAAATTGATCAGTGTAAAGAAACTGCAAGGTTCAATATGTCAACTGCATAGTGATTTTTTTTGTAGGACAATTTCTGATTTGCTAGCCAGGCTTACATTAGCTGTACTGTTAAGAAGCGCGATTTTTAACCCATAGTTTCAACAATTTCATTAGAGCAAATGAAAACTGAGGGACAAGGAACAGTGGCTTGAGCCTGATGGTATATGGCAGGGGTACTTTGAAAGGTCCCAGGGGATATGCATAGGCAGGCAGGGATGGAGTGCTGCCATCCCCCAAGGGGCGGGGCCGAGGCGGGGTGAGGGCAGAGGCACTTCTCTGCAGGCCGAACACAAGCTGCTCGGCTGGCCGAACACAGAGGGAGAAGCTTACACGCAGCAGCCACCGCCATCCACCACCCCGTGCCACCACTCTGTGTGCAGCTGCCGCCATTATCCCCCCCTCTTCTCCACTCCTCGACCAGCCACCAGGGGTACACTGCTCAAAAAGATTGAAAATCCCTGGTATATGGAGTAGTGTAACAGGGGAACTAAGAGAGTCACAATTAGTGCTCTGGGGTAACTTGGGCCTGTAGAATTATGACCAGTGCACAGAGGGCAAGCTGAGTGCCAATAGGGTGAATAATGAGCATGGAAAAGAATAATATTTTTAGCAGCCTAAAGGTCCAGTGACGAGGACGACTGGGGTCTGACTGACAGACTACAGAGTTCCCAGACTCTGGAGCAGTCTTCCTACAAGCTATAACAGTTGCATCAAAGTATGACAGGTAAGGTGGCAAAAGGAGTATGCTGAAGAGTTGGAGTGCAGGGCAGGATTGATTTGGCCACTAGGGGTGCCACAGCTGCCCTTGGGGCTGGTCCTGTTACAGGGGGTATAGCGCAAGCTTCTTTATGCAGAATCACTAATTTACGTTAAGGTAACTCTGCAAGCCAAAGATGTGGCTGCAGCTCATAGAAATATATCCATTATGGCATTAACTACTTTGGATACCAATAACTGTCTATACACCACAAAAAAGGCTTCAGCATCCTGTTCCCTTGAGGAACAATGAATAAACATCTAGCAACTGAAGCTTCAGCAGCAAGAGTCATGCTACTTGGTTTTGAAGGCCAGTAACTTAAAGCTATCTCGGGGATGTCTGTGTGACCTGACTCAATTTCCGGATTGCAGTGTAGACACAGCTTCAGCTGGGATCTGTTACACCTTGGTGCATTGATCCAGAGTTTCTCTCAAACAGGTAATCAACCATATTGTATTCTCTAATAGATTTTTTATGTGCACAAATAAGGTGTGTTATTAATAACTGTGAACACTTTTACACTCACAATTAATATAGTAATGTCGAGGGACCAACTTGGGCATTGCATAGAGTAGTAAACAGTCCCTGCCCTTCAGAGTGTGACGCATAGCAGAGGAAGGGGTAGAACACACATGCAAAGTAGTAACAGCAAACAGCAAGTTAGTTCTATTTTGGGTGGAGAGATGGTTTCTCAAGTCTATTTACAATTCAGTGAAGATCTAAGTTTATTCTAGGTCTGGTTCAAAGGCCACTGAAATAAAAAGGAATCTCCACTGCCTTCAATTACAGGGTATAGGCAGACAAAATAAATGTATGGGGTTAAAGAGGAGGTGGGGGCAGGTGTGGGGGGGAACATTTACTGCATGTTATCTGCTAGGTGGTAGCAGTTTTTCAGGAACCAATTTAATTACATGTGAATTAAACAACTTGAAAATTACTATTGTTTATCTTCTTATTGAGGAATAGAACGGAAAATGAACACACAAAGCATTTATTTTAGGGAAGCAAATGCTCA
>NW_005841994.1:177153-181181 GCF_000455745.1 Alligator sinensis
ACTCTTTCCATTTTAATTCAGTATCCTTATCTGTCTGTGCCCTTTGATCAGGCCACATCTCACTTTTCCTACCTGTGTGACTCCCGGTTAATGGGAGTTGCCTTTCTTTGTTCCAGATTAAGATGTGCCATGATACAGAATGAATACTCCTACCATGCGCCTGCAATTCGTGATGCTTAATTCAGTGGAAAATTGTATTTTAATTTATGAAGTCACGCTATCATAATATTTGAAAAAGCAGTAGAAGTCTTAATCCAACACCGACTGGGTTCTAAAGCAGTGGTGCTCAACCTTCTGGCCCGGTGGGTTGAAAGAGTGGCATGGGGCTGGTGTGTGGGGTCAGTGCTCAGTGTCTCTAGGTGTGATCCAGAGCACTGGATCTGGCCGTGCAGGACGCAGGACCATGTTATCCAGTGGCAATAACTGCTACAGCTTGTGCGGGCCGGGAGCGATCCAGGCCCTTTTTCACGCCGCGCGGGCTGTGGCCAGCAGCCCGGGCACGCTGGGTCGGAGAAAACAGGCAACACGCTAGAATTAGTCATGGACGCTTAATGGTTGATTCAAGATTGTTTACTTACACCGAAGATGGTCGCGGTGTAGGCTGGACAGTTTCCCAGGCACAGCTCCGCTTAAATCCTCGTTTGAGGACTCAGACAATATTCAGATCGCTCCCACGGAGTTGTCGAGGCTCCGTGGATCCTTTTGCACGCAGGGAGAGGGATACGTCGAGGATTGTGAACGGCGACGGGGAGAGGCTAGAGGGGGGTGAAACCCCCCGTTGCTGCTTTATATTCACGCTGGGTCCAATAGGCTCCGCAGCGCTTAGAGATCTTCACGAGACATGAAGTCTCCTCCTCCTGGTGTTCGTGGAGTCCTCCAACTTGGGTGGAAACCACTCAAGCTTTTTATACGGCTAGCAAGCCAATTGCTAGCTGCCACGTGTGAATAATTTCACGCAAACCAATAATGGGGCTCGAATTATAATACAAATGGCGGGAACTCTTTGCAAAGTGCATTTCTGTGCTGCAAAGAAGAAATGCACGCTGCAAAGAAAGCTACAAACAGGCGGGAAAATAATTCAGTGGTGCCAAAGCACACACAAAACAAAATCACACCTTTGGGTTGTGACACAGCTCTGGAAGCTGTGGTAATTTATGCTGCCATCACTCCCCCACCACAAATTTCTGGACCTGTAGGGAGCCCCACAGACTGGATTTGGCCCACGGGCCAGAAGTTAAGCACCACTGTTCTAAAGGAACATGTGACTTGTGTGCTAATCTGGTAATACTTGAAATGGAAACAAAGCTGTCTCCAGCATCTGGGATTGTGATACATGGTTGGACTTGCTCATTTTTGCTCCCTTTTTACCTTATGCTCTTGAGAGTAAAGAACAAGCACATAAAGGGACTCCAGACTTTCCTCCGCTTGGCCCAGAATAAGCCTAATGCCTAATTTCCCTTGCACTGGAACCAAGGATGGAGTATCAGAATTGACATCAAAATCAGGAAGGAAGAAACTCAATGCCTCGTGTGACAAGAGGCTAAGTGGCCTGAGTTTTAGCCTCTGGGACCCTGTCCCCCTTCCTGGGAACTGATCAAAAAGGAGCTCTCTGAGGCTGGGGTGCTGCAGATGACCAGGGAAGTCAGGGTCTGAGGAGGGACAGGGTCTCAAAGCCAGAGGCTTGCCCTTTGTGAAACCACACCAGAGCTGGCTACAGGGGGTCCCCTCAGGAGAGGGAGACTGAATATGGCTGCTTCTTGGGGAGTCCTGAGGCACAATTTCCCATTAAAAGCAGCAGAAAGCTTGCTTAATAACTATTCTCCAACCATTTGGGTTGGTCTAAAAAAAGATATCAAATTCACCCAAGGAACCTTGTCTGCACTGATCTCATCACACCTCCTGCCAAGATGGCATTATTTTCTCATCCTCTTCCTTCTCTCTGAACTGTCAAGTACAAGCTATCAATCAAAGATGAGATCGTGGACTAAATAAACCAGTACTTTTTTTCTCACATGGATTTTTTTTTTTTTTTTTTTGCTATAAGCCACTGGATGATATTAGCATTGACAGTGGTAAATGGGTGCAAGGAAACGGACAGGAAAACTTATTTCCAGGTGATCACTTTTTTGTTTTTTTTCTCTACTGCATGTCCTTGTCCTAAATCATGTGGGTGGGGGATTTTCTTTTTGCATTGGTTGCTTTGTTTCATAGATTCAGACACTAGGGCTGGAAGGGCCTTCGAAAGATCATCGAGTCCAGCCCCCCTGCTCCAGGGGCAGGAAGTCAGCAGGGGTCATAGGATCCCAGCAAGATAAGCATCTAAATGTCTCTTGAAGGCATTCAAAGTGGGTGCTTGAACCACCTCTGGTGGCAGTCTATTCCAAACCTTGGGGGCTCGGACAGTAAAGAAGTTCTTCCTTATGTCCAACCTGAAATGGTCATGGAGGAGTTTGTCACTGTTTGACCTTGTCATCCCTTGGGGCGCTCTGGTGACCAAACGTTCCCCCAGATCCTGGTGAACACCCCTGATAAACTTATTGGTGGCCACCAGATCACCCCTGAGCCTGCGCTTTTCCAGGCTGAGGAGTCCCAGGGCTCTCAGCCTGTTGTCATAAGGTCTGTTTTCCTGACCTCTGATCATGCGTGTGGCTCTCCTCTGCACTCTCTCAAGCTTCTTCACATCATTTTTGAATTGCAGAGCCCAAAACTGGATGCAGTACTCCAGCTGCGGCCTCACCAAAGCCAAGTACAATGGGAGAATGACATCCTGGGATTTTCTTGAGAAGCATCTATGGATGCAAGCAAGTGTTTTGCTCGCTTTACTGGCCGCAGCATCACATTGAAGGCTCGTGTTCATCTTGTGGTCAATCATGGCACCCAAGTCCCTTTCATCTGTAGTGCTAGCACTGCCACGCCTATAAGCATGCTGCAGGTTTTTCCTCCCAAGGTGGAGAACCTTGCATTTTCCTGAGCCTGGCAAGGTCAGCCTGGATCACCTCCCTGTCTTCAGGTGTGGATGCTTTACCCCAGAGTTTGGTGTTGTTAGCAAACTTGGCCAGTCCGTTTCTGACACTTGGCCAGTCTGCTTGTATTTGTGCATAGAAAAATCACATAAGTTATTAATTACAAAGGCAGTTCACAGTAGCTGTGCGCCATGGCCAGGCTTTTTAAGAATGATGATCAATTTTGGGTGTCAAACTTGATCCCGTACCTCAAAGAAGCTAGATTTTCAGAAAGCACCGAATCCTTACCCTTTAAAATTCAGGCCCCTTGAGAGGAGCCTGCAGTCGGTCATTTTGTAGTCAGTTTTGAAAGTCTTGTATTTTCATATCTGCCGTTAGTCTTTGCTATCCGTTTAACTAAATTCAGCGCAAATGAAAAGTAAAAAAGGGAGGTTACATCGTTCCAGCTGCCTTACACGCTGACAGTGAAGGGCACTCTCCTGTGCTCCTTACGCAGGGAAAACCGGCAAGGAAAAAAGTGCTGAATCAGAGCCTAATTCTATAACTACAACATGCATTAAAGTCATGTTCTGATGGATGTTTTGGGGTCGAACAACAGCCTGCAGAGAACTGAAAGGGAATGGTGGGGATCGGATGACGCCGTGAGGGACCCTGCCGGACAGGGCACCAAGACGGTTGCAGGGCATCAGTCCTGCAGGTCTCTGGGGGTGGGCCGCATGCTTGGAGGCCCCTCGGGAAGTTGGCTTTCTGCTTTCTGTCCCAGGGCCAGGCCGGGCTGCCACCCGCTTTTCCTGTGCACAGCCTGTCCATCCCTGCGTGCAACTGCAAACAAAAGGTGATCAGCTCGGTAAGAGATGCCAGCTACCAAGGTCAGGCTCTGTCCGTGTGGTACCAGGGATGCTCCTTCCAGGCCCAGCCCGACTGCCCCGTGCCGGGCTCGCTCAGGCCCCCCCACCCCCGCAGCCTCTGGCTGCTGCTGGGCGCGGCGCGGCGGTGGCAGGCCGGGAGTGACGTCACGGGGGGCGGGGCCGGGCGCGGCGGGAAGGCTGCGCTCCAGGCGAGGGC
>NW_005841994.1:187975-189981 GCF_000455745.1 Alligator sinensis
TTTTTTTTTTTTTTTTTTTGCTATAAGCCACTGGATGATATTAGCATTGACAGTGGTAAATGGGTGCAAGGAAACGGACAGGAAAACTTATTTCCAGGTGATCACTTTTTTGTTTTTTTTCTCTACTGCATGTCCTTGTCCTAAATCATGTGGGTGGGGGATTTTCTTTTTGCATTGGTTGCTTTGTTTCATAGATTCAGACACTAGGGCTGGAAGGGCCTTCGAAAGATCATCGAGTCCAGCCCCCCTGCTCCAGGGGCAGGAAGTCAGCAGGGGTCATAGGATCCCAGCAAGATAAGCATCTAAATGTCTCTTGAAGGCATTCAAAGTGGGTGCTTGAACCACCTCTGGTGGCAGTCTATTCCAAACCTTGGGGGCTCGGACAGTAAAGAAGTTCTTCCTTATGTCCAACCTGAAATGGTCATGGAGGAGTTTGTCACTGTTTGACCTTGTCATCCCTTGGGGCGCTCTGGTGACCAAACGTTCCCCCAGATCCTGGTGAACACCCCTGATAAACTTATTGGTGGCCACCAGATCACCCCTGAGCCTGCGCTTTTCCAGGCTGAGGAGTCCCAGGGCTCTCAGCCTGTTGTCATAAGGTCTGTTTTCCTGACCTCTGATCATGCGTGTGGCTCTCCTCTGCACTCTCTCAAGCTTCTTCACATCATTTTTGAATTGCAGAGCCCAAAACTGGATGCAGTACTCCAGCTGCGGCCTCACCAAAGCCAAGTACAATGGGAGAATGACATCCTGGGATTTTCTTGAGAAGCATCTATGGATGCAAGCAAGTGTTTTGCTCGCTTTACTGGCCGCAGCATCACATTGAAGGCTCGTGTTCATCTTGTGGTCAATCATGGCACCCAAGTCCCTTTCATCTGTAGTGCTAGCACTGCCACGCCTATAAGCATGCTGCAGGTTTTTCCTCCCAAGGTGGAGAACCTTGCATTTTCCTGAGCCTGGCAAGGTCAGCCTGGATCACCTCCCTGTCTTCAGGTGTGGATGCTTTACCCCAGAGTTTGGTGTTGTTAGCAAACTTGGCCAGTCCGTTTCTGACACTTGGCCAGTCTGCTTGTATTTGTGCATAGAAAAATCACATAAGTTATTAATTACAAAGGCAGTTCACAGTAGCTGTGCGCCATGGCCAGGCTTTTTAAGAATGATGATCAATTTTGGGTGTCAAACTTGATCCCGTACCTCAAAGAAGCTAGATTTTCAGAAAGCACCGAATCCTTACCCTTTAAAATTCAGGCCCCTTGAGAGGAGCCTGCAGTCGGTCATTTTGTAGTCAGTTTTGAAAGTCTTGTATTTTCATATCTGCCGTTAGTCTTTGCTATCCGTTTAACTAAATTCAGCGCAAATGAAAAGTAAAAAAGGGAGGTTACATCGTTCCAGCTGCCTTACACGCTGACAGTGAAGGGCACTCTCCTGTGCTCCTTACGCAGGGAAAACCGGCAAGGAAAAAAGTGCTGAATCAGAGCCTAATTCTATAACTACAACATGCATTAAAGTCATGTTCTGATGGATGTTTTGGGGTCGAACAACAGCCTGCAGAGAACTGAAAGGGAATGGTGGGGATCGGATGACGCCGTGAGGGACCCTGCCGGACAGGGCACCAAGACGGTTGCAGGGCATCAGTCCTGCAGGTCTCTGGGGGTGGGCCGCATGCTTGGAGGCCCCTCGGGAAGTTGGCTTTCTGCTTTCTGTCCCAGGGCCAGGCCGGGCTGCCACCCGCTTTTCCTGTGCACAGCCTGTCCATCCCTGCGTGCAACTGCAAACAAAAGGTGATCAGCTCGGTAAGAGATGCCAGCTACCAAGGTCAGGCTCTGTCCGTGTGGTACCAGGGATGCTCCTTCCAGGCCCAGCCCGACTGCCCCGTGCCGGGCTCGCTCAGGCCCCCCCACCCCCGCAGCCTCTGGCTGCTGCTGGGCGCGGCGCGGCGGTGGCAGGCCGGGAGTGACGTCACGGGGGGCGGGGCCGGGCGCGGCGGGAAGGCTGCGCTCCAGGCG
>NW_005841994.1:190108-200219 GCF_000455745.1 Alligator sinensis
TCCTTCGGGCTGCGGCAGGACCCGACCCGCAGGGGCCGTGGCCTCTCCAGTGGGACCCGGGAGCTGCCGGAGGGGACCCCACGCGCCCTGCAGGCCCACTCCGCACTGGTCACCCCGGCAGGGCTGTGCCACACCGGGCACCCGCTCTGGGACGCGCCACAGGGCCAGGCTGGGACCAGGGCTGCATGGGGTGCTGGCAGGTGCCTCGTCTAGTGTGGATCCCCAGTGGCTGGAACAGGTGCCACGTGCGGCTGGCAGTTTACTGGGGAGCAGCTAATGCTTTGTAAATTTACACCTAACTTACTGTGTGGTTGCCAGCTCATTTGCCCTTCTCTAGTAGACTGTAACTGGCATGAATGATGCGTGCCCCCCGACTGCTGCGGGGGCACAGTGGCAGCAGGAGTGTGGTGGCAGTAAGCGGGCAGCTCTCGTAGATGCCACCGTCGCTGTCAGTGGCAGGGGCGAGGGCAGGATGGCAAGCACTGACCAGGGGCCAGCAACCACCCACAGATGCTGCTGGCAACGGCGGTGGCCATCGGCGATCACTGACTGCCCACAGGCACCATTGGTGGCGGGGTGGAGAGGTGGCAAGTAGCCGCGGCACCTTTTTGTAGGGGGTGCTCCACCATGCTCAGGGGGTGCAGGTGCACCCACGTGCACCCCCTACACATCACTAGTGGTAACTGGTAGTAAGAACGCACATCTGTGTAGGGTGGCCATCACAGAGGACAGTCCAGTTGTCCTCTGTCCTCTACTGATACGAAACCCGATGCCTTTATGTCCCCTATTTTTCTCTACAACAGAAAAATAGAGGGTATAAAGGCATAGGGTTTCGTATCAGTAGAGTACAGAGGAGCAGAAAACCAGACTGTCCTTTATGATGGCCACCCTACCTCTGCATAGCAATCTGTTTTAAATGCCTTGTCTTCATTTTCCTCACATCTGTCAATTTATTGTGCATTTCAAGAGATGCTTTGGCCCCTTGCATCCCTAAGTTAAAATCTTTCCTTTAGGTTGGATGACTTGATCCAAGTTGGATAGCCTTAGGAACTTACAATAGGTGTGTTATTGGAGGGCCAGGAAAGATTTAACTGGCCTAGTACTGCTTCTGAAAAAACAGTGAATATATAAGATGCCACATCCTCTAAGAGGATTTGTGTGTCTCCTGGTTGCAGCAGGTAACTCTGAGTAAGGAGATATGGGCTGTTTGCATCCTGTCACTGCTGCTCTCTGTCTTTTTGTGCCTCCATTTCCCTATTTGGAAAGGCTGTATATAACTGCCCCGTATTATCACATAGCATCAGAGATAATCTTGTAATGAGTAAAGGTCTCAACAATTGCTTGAACATCCTCAGCCTGATTTTGTTTTAATTAAGTTTTTCCATAGGTGAGGGGGTATTATTGTTGTTAGAAACAATTAAAAAGAACTGTTAATTTAAAATGTTGAAGGCAATTTAACAGTGATACCTAAATCAAATTAATCATAGAAAAATAGGACTGGAAAGATCATAGGAAAGTAAGACTGGAAGGAACCTCAGGAGATCATCTAGTCCAATCACCTGCTCAGGATAGGAATCATCTCTTTCTAAGCCATCACAGACAGAAAAGTATAAAAAAATAGTTTGTTATGCTGTTATACTTGTACAGAGAAGAAAAAATAATTCTTGTTTTCATTTAGCAATATAATTTTGTATGACTTTAAATAATACCACTAGAATTACAGCAGTATTCTTTCTTTACATCTTAGGGTAAAGAGATTAAGGTTTTAAATGCGTATTGTACCTTTTAAGAAAAAAGTCATAACTGTTAAAGGAAATGAAACCCAAAGCTGAGTCTTGATCTCTATCGCAATAGAGCACGTAAATCAGACTTAGAGTTTGGTGGCTTGAGAAAATGTAGATTGAAACCTAAGCCATTAAGTTTATAAAAATAACCAATCCTTAACACTTGATTGCTTTTTGAAATAAAGGTTGAGCATGAGAGAGGTGAACTCATTTCAGATTGTTGCGGAGGGGAGAGAAATGCCACATTAACGCTAGTAATACAAGATTGGATTTTGTTGGGAATCATCCCTGCCACCCCAAGGCTCCCAGAAGTGGGGCGGGGCAGGGCAGCGCAGTATGCACACATAGCTACTACAGCCCTGCAGCTCCCAGAAGCAGGGCTAGGCAGGACAGTGCAATACAAACACACGTGTGCGCGCGCGCGCGCGCACACACACACACACACGAATCTGCGGTTCCCCCTCTTCTCACTCTGCTGCAGCCCAGAGGAGGCCAGACCAGGGGACAGCTTGTCGCCTGGGCTCCCTGGAGAAAACTGAAGCAAAAGCCCCAGAATGACATGAACCCACCTGCATGTGATCTTGACTCAGGAGCCAGGCACGTGTGAGTGGGTTTGCACCAATCCAGGCCTTTTGCTTCAATTTTTTCCAACAGCTGGGATGCTGAGACAGCTTCTGAAATCCAGGGCTATCCCAGCCAGTCCAGGACATATGGTCGCCCCACTTAAACTGGCAAAAAATGCTTTAGCAGGATAATGGGTGTCATTCAGAGAAATGATGTAAATCAGGGGTGTCAAAAATACAGCCCACAGGCTGGATCTGGTTTCCAGAGCTATGCCATCCAGCCCAGGGGGCTAGGAATTTGGGAGCTATGGCAATTAACGCTGTGGCTGAGGTTGCTCATAGGCTGAAAATTTGTCTGGGATGAGCAGTGGCTGGCCCTGCTCCAGGAGCCACAGCGGTTAATACTGCCACTGCTTGCCCCACTGCCAAATTTCTGATCCCATGCAAGCCTGCAGACTTGCTCTGTGTTCTGGATCGAACCCATGTCTTTTTCGACATGTATTTTGTAACTATCACATGCTCTCCATTGTGCTGCAGAATTTAGGTTCAGTTTGCCGCAGACGCGAGGAAGACAAGAACGTACTTGATATGAAAGAAAAAAACCAGCAGAAAGTTGAGAAATGAAGAACCAGGCAGGGTTAGGTGAAGTCAAGAGCTGGTGGGAATGGGGACTCCAGAGCTGGCAAAAGGGTTAATCTACCATGGGTAGGAAAACTTTGCTGGGAGAGATATTGCCCCCATTGTGTGTTTTGCCCCCAGCTGTAGGTCTACAGGCCCTCACCGGTGAAGCAGGCAGAAGATGTTAGAATCTCAGCGGCTGCAAAGGTGGATGAAGACTGCAGCAGGACAAGATCCCCAGTTGTCCTGGTCTCCTTGCCACTGGCTCAAGGTACCCATTCTGTCAAGAGCCGTGTGGAAGCTGATGGTGCAGCAGTTTCTCCACAATAAAAGAAGTCACACACAGACGTCTTTCGTGCCAGCATATTCCTCAAGCCCTTTGGCAACGTCCTAATAGTGATGGGAGCAGGATTGTGAAGTCTGGAAGCTCCTACTCATGAACTGGCACAAAGGCAGCAGTTACAAGAAAGTTGTCTAGCACTTGGACGAGATAGGAGTGCGATTCAGCAATTATAACTGTGACTGAGCAGCCCTCTTCAGGATCCGCTCTGCTTAGGGCTGGAAAAGATGCCCTAAACATAGTCTGTCTAATATAGTAGTCTGTATTTCTTCCTGACTGGATGGATAACTGTATCTAGTGGGATCACCTTTACTGTGGTCAAAAATACCAACAAAGACACACCATTATTTTCAGGACTTGGAACATTAGGACCCGCATGGATAACATTAACCGTGAATGCCCAGAGCGCCGCACTGCAATCACAACTCGAGAACTCAGGTGACACAGGATCAATGTAGCTGCAATAAGCAAGACCTAGAGAGCAGGAGATGAGCAGCTTAAAGAACATGATGGTAGCTATACCTTCTTTTGGAAGGGCAAATAGGAAGGAGAATACCAACTCTGTGAAGTTGGCTTTGCCATTAAGAATGAACTTATAAACAAACTCAGTGAGTTCCCTTTTGGAATTTATGAGTATCTCATGAATCTCCCTGTTTTAAACTGGCAGGAAGCCAATATGCCACTGTCATCAGCATATATGCTCCAACTTTTGATGCAGCTGATGAAACCAAGGAGGAATTCTATACCAACCTTGGCCAAGTTGTTTCTGACATTCCAGAGGGAGACAGACTTATTCTTCTCTGTGATTTCAATGCCAGAGTCAGAATGGACTCTAACATCTGGAATGGAACCATCGGCAACAAAGGAGCAGGAAAGGTCAACTCCAGTGGCATCCTCCTCTTGACCAAATGCATAGAACACAGATTCACCATCATCAACACCCTGTTCCACCAGAAAAACAGGCACAAGACATCACGGCAACACCAATGATCTGAGCATTGGCACCTGATTGACTATGTCATCATCCGTGCCTGTCCTCGCAAAGATGCCTGCATCACCCAAGCTATGGTAGGAGATGATGATTGCTGAACTGATCACAGATCCACTTGGTTATGTCACTCAAACTGGCTCCCATAGAATGGCTGTAGCAAAAGCAATGCCGACAGAAGATCAGCATTGAAGGACTCAAGGACCCAAGCAAGTGAGACCTATTCCACCAGTGCCTCAATACAAAACTGGTGAATTCCAATCAACAACAATGGGAGAATGTCAGCAGCTTGTGGAGTGCCCTCAAGGCCACTGTCATCAGCACCTGTGAAGAGACACTTAGATTCTTTACCAGGAATCATCAAGATTGGTTTGATGAGAATGACTGGGAGATCCAAGAGTTGATTGATCGCAAGCACAAGGCCTTTTGGGCTTGGCAAAATGACACCAACTGTGAGCAAAAGAAATATGAATCTCCAATAAGACAAGGCAGAGATCCAAAGGTGGACACATGTTATGAAGAACAAATGGTGGGAAGACAAGGTGAAGGAGATTCAATATCTGGCTGACATCCACAATTTGTGCAGCTTCTTTAGTGCTGCCAAACTATCTCTGGTCCAAGCACTCAGGGACCAGACCCCTTAAGACCTAAGGATGGAGGAGACCTGATCAAGGAAAGGGGAGCCATCAATGCCTGTTGGAAGGAGCATCTTGAAGACCTTCTCGGTCAACACTCTACTGTTGACAAGTGTTCTCAACTCCATCCTACAACACTCAGTCAGAGATAATCATGGAATCCCTTCAGCCCTTGATGAAGTGAGGAAAGCTATCGAGATGAACAAGGCATCTGGAGCAGATGGAATCCCTGCTGAAATCTTAAAACAGGGAGGAGAGGAGCTCACATCACAACTTCATGCCCTCATCTTAAGAATCTGGAATGATAAGGAAATCTCAGATGACCTCAGGCATGCCATGGTTGTGACAGTCTTCAGGAAAGGAGACAAGTTCAACTGTGAAAACTACAGAGGGATCATCTTGCTGTCTACCACAGGAAAGATCATTGCAAAAACCATTCTGAACCATCCTCTTCCACTTGCTTAAGAAGTCCTCCCAGAATCTCAGTGTGGGTATGGAGCAGGGGTGGGCAAAATACAGCCCGCAGGCTGGATCTGGCCCGCAGCAGGTCTTTGTCCCCCCCACCCCCCCTCCACCCCCCGCAATATACAAGAGTAAGACCTTATTTTGAGCTATTATGCAATTGCCTCTATACACACCGCGCACACACACACACACACATATCAGGACAAAAATATATTTTTAATAAAGTTAAAATATGTTATTGTCAATGTTTGATTTTTAGTATATAATTTTTTCCCTGTTCCAAGATGGCAAAGCCCCTTCCCAAAAAGAGTACTTCTGAGGACAAGGGGAAAGACTTCTGGTGGCAAAGTTCAGAGGTTAGGGGGTAGGACTTCCAGTCCCAAGATGGTGACCAAGGGGCAGGGCACCGATTAAGGGGCTACCCTTGCAGCCCTCGACAGCTCACCAAAACTCATTAAGTGGCCCTCCACCCAAAATAATTTCCTGCCTCTGGTTTAGGGCATCAAGAGGCACAACCTACATGATCTTCACAGCTGGCCAGCTGTAGGAGCAATGTTGGGAACAACATAAGCCTCTGTACATGGCCTTGACCTCACAAAAGCTTTAGACTGTGTTAGCCAAGAAGTGTTTTAGAGGATCCTTCTGAAATATGGATGCCCGTTTCACCATTCTCTGCCTTCTGCAAGACAGTATGTGTGGTGGTTCTCATAATGGATGTTTCACAGATTCCTTTGAGGTTAAAATAGGAGTTAGTAAGGCTGTGTCACCGCTCCAACACTCTTCTCAATAATCCTTGCCACGATGTTACTTCTGAGCTCCACTCAAGCTTCCAGCTGGAGTGAAGCTAAACTACCAAATGGATGGTAAGCTGTTTAACCTCAGCCAACTCTGAGCCAAAGCCAAGACCACCCTGAGCACAATCATTGAGCTTCAGTATGCTGATGATGCTGTGGTGTGCGCTCACTGGGAAGCAGACATTCAGGCAATTGTCAGTGTCTTTACCAAGGCATCCAAGAAAACAGGACTGACGCTTGATGTTCAGAAGACTAAGGTCCACCACCAACAAGCTCCTAATGAACAGGCCCTAGCTCTGGTATTCCAGATCCACAGTGAGACTCTGGAGAATGTTGGGTATTTCCCATACCTTGGAAGCCATCTCTTGCAGAAGACTGACAATGAAAAAATCCAACTTTGCTTCAAATGTGCAAGTGCAGCCTTTGGACACCTGAAAAAATGGGTGTTCAAAGATCATGACATCAGATCCAAAATGAAGCTCAGAGTTTATCAAGCAGTCATGATCCCCACCTTGCTGTATGGAGCTGAGTTGTGGACAACGTACAGGAGACACATAAAGTTGTTGGAGAGGTACCATCAATACTGCCTGCGGAAGATCCTCCAAATCCAGTGGGAAGACAGACACACCAATGTTAACGGTCTCCTGCAAGCAAACACCATGAGCATTAAGGCAATGATCATCCAGCATCAACTTCTTGGGCTGGCCGGGTGATCTGGATGTCTGACTCTGGACTCCAAAAGCAAGTTTTGTTCTCCCAGCTCAGCCAAGGCATACAATCAAGAGGAGGGCAGAAAAAGCACTTCAGGGACATCCTCAAGGCCATCTTAAAAAAAACGTAACATTGATGTCAACTCATCGCCCAGGACCACACCAAACAGAAGAAGCGTCTGCTGCAGGAATATCAGTACTTTGAAACTTCTTGACAGCAACAGGAGATGGAAAAGTGAGAGCAGCAGAAACAGTGTGTTGAGGACCAAATAAAAAATCCAGCACCACCCATTAGGGCTGTGCAAAACAGCACCATTTCATTTCGACTTCTGTTTCGCCATTTTGAAGGGACAGTGTTTCGTTTCACTATTTTGAAGCACCGTCCCATTTCATTTGATTGAAACTGTTTCACTGTTTCAACACGTCTCGATCTTCTGCCTATAGGCTATAATGGGGAATCACGAAAATACCTATAACTTTGTTATTTCTTGCCTGATTCAGATGAAAATTGCAGGGATGGTAGCCCCTTCTGAGGGCATGAAGCCTGCCAAGTTTCAAGGAGATTGAGGTGCAGTTTCACAAAAACCCCTGCACCTAACTGTTCAAAGCAAAAGTAGTATCACTTGCCGGCAGCATGCTGTCATCCTGCACAAAGATCTGGGGGCCCGCTCCCCCCAGGAGGAGTCTGGCACAGCCTCGCAGCCCTCCTAGGGGACGCGGGCCCCCAAATCTGTGTGCAGGATGACAGCAGGCTGCTGCTGCCAACTGAGGCCAGTGCCAGCACTGGGTTCTTCTTGGCGTGGGCTGCACTGGGCAGACTTGGGTGCTGGTCCCAGCTGGCAGCTGCAGCATGTTGTCACCTGCATGCTCCGCAGCCAGTGAGTGCAAAACTTTAAAAAAAAAAAAAAGCCCTGCACTCACTGGATCTGGCATGACTGGGGCCTCTGAGTCCCCGTGGCAGAACACCCCCACATAGCGGGGGACAGTGGGGATCACCTCTCCCCCCGACTGGTCCCTGCACTGCAGCTGCACCATTGCATGGGTGCAGCGCAGCTCAGCAGGGTGCCGTGTGCTGCTGGGGTGGATCCACCTGTCAGCCAGAGATCCCGATTTGATTCCCCAGCTCTCTGATCATTCCCCCAGCTCTTCCTGGGGAGCACAGCCCCTGGATCTGCATGCAGGGTTTGAGCAGGCTGCTGCTGCTGGCTAGGGAAATAGCCCAGGGCCGCCACCATCCCCAGCTGGCAGCGGCATCCTGCTGTCATCCCGCATCATCTGGGGGCCCATGCCCCCTGGGAAGACCTGGTGGAAGCAATCGGAGAGCTGGGGAAAGATCGGGGAATCAAACTGGGAGCTGGGAGAATGTTCAGGGGCCTGAACATTTCCCCCAGCTCCTGGTTTGATTCCCCAGCTCTCTGATCATTCCCTCAGCTCTTCTGGGGGGCTCAGGCCTCCGGATCCCCACGCCAGGTTTCAGCACGCTGCAGGCTGCGGCCAGCAGTGCACTGCAGTCTTCCTGGTGCTCAGTGCGGGCTGCACTGAGCATCTGCTGCTGGCCCCAGCCTGCAGCAGCAGTGTGCTGAAACCCCACGAAGAGATCGGGGGCCAGCACCCGCCAGGAAGAGCTGGGGAAATGATCAGAGAGCTGGGGGAAACAATCAGAGAGCTGGGGAATCCAACCAGGAGCTAGATATCAATATCGAGCAGTCCTTCTGCCCTCTTCCCCCTCCCTCTCCTTATCTTCTGTTTAGCTACAAGCAAGCCCGGCTTTGAAACTCAAAACATTTTGAGTGCCCTTGTTTCGTTTCAAAGCTGTTTCGAAGCCTTTCATTTCATTTCGTTTCAATTTCGCCGATTCAAGCTTGAAATGCGTCAAAACAGCTTCAAAATGAAACACTTGTTGAAATTTTACACAGGCCTACCACCCATCCCACACAGAAACGTGTCCAAGCTGCAGTAGGGTCTGTCGATCCTGGATAGGTCTCATCAGCCATTTTTGGATACAGATAAGACCATGGAAGACAATCATCCTCAGCTGTGAGGGACTGCCAAAGGACATGGTGCTTGTCCTCATCAGATGAAATTCAGTACAGACAAATACTAAATATTGTGCGTAGAAAGGGACAACTGAATACACAGATATAAAATAGTGAATGAGTGTCTAGATTGCAGAATTTGGGGTTTGTAATGGATCACAAGCTAAATCAGTCGGCAAGGCAATGCTGTTGCAAAGAAGCTAATGGCATACCACGATGCGTTAATCAGAATGTTCTGCATGAGTCTCAGAAAGTGAATCTTCTGTTCAGCACTGGTAAACACCCCTCCCCCTAGTTTAATATCTCATTTCTAATCAATATTAGACAAAGTTCAAATTTCATGTGCAGAGAGAATGCGTATCCAGATGAGAAAAATCAGAAAACTTAATATGATTCATGGCAAACATTAGATAGGCATTGATGACAATCTCTTGTAATGGAATGGGTCTCAGCTTACACAATGGCAGAAAAAACTGTAAGTTCATACATTGTTAAGTTGTTTTATGAAAGGAATTAGAAACCCATACGTGCAGTGATTCAGGAGTTAAATACAATTTACAGTTAGTGTCTTAGGGGGGAAAAAGGTGGGTGGAGCTAGCTGACAGGAGGTAAAACAGCTTGTTTTTATTAATCATTAATCTTTTTGCTGCATGTACAGGCTGTGCAGAAGAAAAACGAGGTAAAGATTCTGAATTTGTCATGTAAAAAGATCTAATAAGTGGGTAATGTGTGGGCCGGGAGTGATCCGGGCCCTTTTTCGCGCCGCGCGGGCTGTGGCCAGCAGCTCGGGCACGCTGGGTCGGAGAGAACAGGCGACACGCTAGAATTAGGCACAGACACGTAATGGTTGATTTAAGGTTATTTACTTACACTGAAGATGGTCACGGTGCAGGCAGGAAAACTTGCTTGAGTTGCAGTTACAGATAGAAAAGAAGAGAGGCGGACTAGAGTTCCTTCCCGTGAACATTCTTCTAGCCCATCCGGTTGGAGGCTCTAAACCGCGAGCCCGTTGCGCCAACCGAAGAAAGTACTCGAAGAAAAGAGTTCTGAATAGACTCACACGAAGTTTGCTAGGCTCCGTGGAACTTGTGCGCGCAGGGAAGAGGGATACGTCGAGGATTGCGCTCGGCGACGGGGAGAGGCTAGAGGCTGATCAGACCCCTGTTGCCTTCTTGATA
>NW_005841994.1:200434-200941 GCF_000455745.1 Alligator sinensis
AAACAAAATCACACCTTTGGGTTGTGACATCCCCCCCTTGCTGAAGGCACAGCTGAATTATGCTGCACGCCTGTCATTCGAGTGATCCAGAACTTTATCACGAGTCGTCAAACGAACAGACAAACAAACAAACGTAAAATTCCCCAACATCTTATTCGCTCTCCTGGGATTGAGTTTCATAATAACCAACACACATACACAAAATCAGATTCATAACAAAAACTGCACAATCAAGGCTTCAGTGGGCGTTATGGCAAAGTTGTACGTCAGGCCCTCACTTCTTCCGATGATGTTATCCTTCTCAGGGCCTCTCTTCACCACGCATTCTGAATTCCGTATCTGTAAACTAAAACTCTCAAAAGAAATAGGTTAACGCATCTTAACATATTTACAAAGTTTCCATGGAACTTTACTATAATACAAGTGTTCACCACTCTAAACTACCCTCTTTTGTACACTCAACTAGATGAAATTGTTGAGGAACCGTCGTCTAGCTCTTCTAGATAA
>NW_005841994.1:203025-211250 GCF_000455745.1 Alligator sinensis
GCACTGGGTCCGATAGGCTCCGCAGTGCTTAGAGATCTTCACACAGTGTGAAGTCTCCTCCTCCTGGTGTTCGTGGAGTTCTCCAACTTGGGCGGAAAGCACTCAAGCTTTTTATACAGCTAGCAAGCCAATCACTAGCCGCCACGTGTGAATAATTTAATGCAAGCCAATAATGGGGCTCGAATTTGAATACGAATGGCGGGAACTCTTTGCAAAGTGCATTTCTGTGCTGCAAAGAAGAAATGCACACTGCAAAGAAAGCTACAAATTGGAGGGAAAATAATTCAGTGGTGCCAAAGCACACACAAAACAAAATCACACCTTTGGGTTGTGACAGGCAACTGGTAATGACAGTCAGTCATGGGAGAATGTTCTTTTTCCCATGCTGAGGAGAAGTTTGTCTCCGGTTCTGGAGCTCAGCTAAACCACACAAAAATCTATTTGTGCAACGATTATGTCTATAATTAGGCCGAAATCAGAAGTTTGGTACTTTAAACTTGAGAAGGAAATTGGTTTTTATACTGTTTTTCAGTTGACATAAACATAGGCATTGTGCTGCACTAAAATTTTTGATGGGAAAATGGCTATAATTGACCTAAAATTCCAATGTGAGATATGGTTCAATTTGAAGGAATATGGTTATTTTTTTTCTAAATGACATACATTTTTTGCTAACCCACTATGATCTAGTTTTTCCATTTCTTAATAAAAGGGAACTGACTTCATTGCCAAATAAATGGTATAATAACTACCACTTAAAGTCAATCTAGGTTATAAAAATCACTTGATTTGTTCTTTTTTTCTTTATTACTACTCGCTTTGCTTGTAAATTAGTTTGAAAGCCTCGCATAACTATCTCTGAATAGGCTAAACTTCATAAGCATGGTAAAGTTTTTGTCTGTGCTTAAAACTGTCTGAAAGATAGTTATTCCTTCAGTCTAAATAATTTCACAACATTTTGGAAGATGGCCTAATCCTTCTCTGTTATACTGCTCAGTAGTGTATCAGGACTGAATCCTATTGCCTTTCATTTAATCAGCTAGGAGTGGAACATTACTGTGCTACTGTTCACTTTTGAGAGAAACTATCTCGGGGTGGGCAATTATTTTGGGCAGAGGGCCGCTTACTGAGTTTTGGCAAGCAAGCGAGGGCCACATGACAGGCAGCCCAGGGCAGATAAATATTAATTTACTAAATTTTTCAGGGGCCCTGTGGGCTGGATACAATGGCCTGGCAGGCCACATCCGGCCCCTGAGTCGCATTTTGCCCACCCCTGAACTATCTGCTACTGAGATGACAGCTCCTATTAACAGATTTGGCACTTGTTTATATAGTAATATCCAAGAAAGTTAAGAGAATCAGTATCACAGCATATAAATTAAATCATACTAAACCTTTATGCTTTTGCCCTTGTTTATGTCAAGTGTCTTAAATTACAGTAATCTAAGGCTACTTGATATATAAGCCACTTGAAGGCTTAATGCAATTTTACTCTGGCTGATTTGCCTCAGCGTTCCTTGATACCCCATATTACACAAGCCCTGAAATAGGAAGCAATACTTTGGAAGTGCCCCAGCCTGACATAAACGCATAGATCCATTAGAGGGAAGGATGGCAGAGTCCTCTTGTAGGTGCTGAGACAGGTGTGAGAGCATTGCAGGTCAATAGAAGGAAGCAGCTTTTAAGAAGTGATAGTGGTGAAGGGAGAATGGTGATTTAAGATTAAGGGTTCAAACCTACCTGTAATTTACTGCCTGGTTCTAGGAAGGGGCCAGCCAGCAGGGTGGTTGTTAACTTGCTGTTAACTTTCATAGCTGAAAGACACTGTTTAAGGCAGGGAGTGGGTAATTATTTCAGCTGAAAGGCTGCTTAATGAGTTTTGGTGAGCTGTCGAGGGCCCCAAGGGTAGCCTTAACCCCTTGACAGGTGCCCTGCCCCTTAGGTGCTATCTTGGGGCCAGAAGCCCCACCCCCTAACCTCTGACCTTTGCCGCCGGAAGTTGCTCCCCTTGCCCCTGGAAGTACTCCTTTTGGGGGGGGGGGGCAGAGGGGGTTGCCATCTTGGAACTAGAAAAAAACCAAACCATGTACTAAAATTCAAACACATGCTATAACATATTTTACTTTTACTACAAAAATATTTTTGTTGTGATTTGTGCTTGCATAGTGTATATAGAGGTGATTGCATAATAACTCAAATTAAATATTACTCTTGTATATTGTGTGTGAGGTATGCTTGGGTGGCGTGTATAGAGGGGTGTGGGGGCTGTTGTGGGGGGGTGGCTGTGTTTGGGGGACATAGGGTATGTTGGGGGTATATGTGGGGGGTTGTGGGGTTTGTGGGGTTGTGAGGGAGGGGGGGATACGGGGGTCCTCCCACACACTCCCCCTGCATTGTGCACAGTCCCCACCAGTGGCAGCAACAGCAGGCGTTGGGCACTCGGGGTGCTCAGGGCCTGAGCAGGTGCTGCCACCCAGCAGCACATGGCTTCAGCCAGCACCGTGCATGGCAGCAACAAACACAGCCAGGCTGGCCCGCCTCTGTCACACAGGGCTCCCCATGGTGCACATGCAGCTCCTGGCACTTCTGTGCCAGCAGGGGAAGCCCCACGATGGAGCCAGCTGCCTTTGCTACTCTTTGCCATGCAGTTCCTAGGACTCCGCCATAAGTGGAGGGGAGCCCTCTGCTTCCTGGCAGAGTCCCAGGACCTGCACAGCAGGGAGGGCATACAGCTCCATTATGCAGGGCTTCTCCTGGTGGCACACAAGTGCCAGGAACTGCATGTGAGCGACAGGGTGATAGAAGCGGGCTGGCCTGGCTGCACTTGCTGCCACCGTGTGCTGTCGGGCGTCAGTGCCCACGTGGGCCATGAGTGTCCTGAGCGTCCTCCGCCTGCCACCAGAGGCTCTGTACAGCATTGGAGGGAGTGTGTGTGTGTGTGGGGGGGGTCCCCATATCCCCCCCATCCTTCCTCACACCCCTGCCCACCCGACGTCCATGTTCCTGGTGCCCTCCTGGGCACAGGCTCTGCATTCCCCCCAGCCCCACACGTTGCACTCCTGCTCAGCTGCAGCTCCCCTCCCCTTGCCCCCACTGCTTCCCTATACACACTGCCCAGAGCAAGCACTGCAGCAGGGAGACGAGGATGAGCTGTTGGATTCTGGGGGAGTCAAGCAGGTCCCCCATCGGTTGCAGTAGTGACAGCAGCAGCCCCACCTAGAAGCTGCATGATGGCTTGGCTGGGCCTGGCCCTTCTGTGCACAAGGTTGGGGGCGAGGCTCATGGGCTGGGCCAGGATATAACTAGTTGGTGGGCACCCAAGGGCCAGATGAACTTGCCTGGCGGGCCGGATCCAGCCTGTAGGTCATATTTTGCCCACCCGTGGTTTTAAAGCCTCGCTGTTTTCAAGAACTATGCCAAAAGTAGTTTTCTACTTATACCTGCTGTCAGACCAGTTGAGATGTATGTGTTAAACTCTTGCTTTCCTACTTCTATTAAATGTCTTTCTTCCCCCTGTTGCTGTGTGTTAAGACTTGCATATAGAGCAGGGTAGACTGGTCAACAGGGACATGATAAAACTGATTACAAACCGGATAAGTAGGTTTTGTTTTTCCTGATCTTTCACTTATGGTAATCCTTAGTCTTGTGTGTAAAAATGAGAAATGCAAAAGTTTTTGAAGAGACATGAATTTTAACTTGACATGCCTTTTTAAAATAGAGTATGTATCATTTCAGTGCATTGCATTTTTTCTCATTCTTAGTCCCTACATTTCCAAAAAGCAATTACAAAAAGTATTATTCAGACCATTCTAAGGCAGTATTACCATAACTGCGGTTTGGCCTCTGAAGTAGTAGTAGGAACAAGTTACCATTAACTCTAATTTACATATCCATGAACAGTAACAGTATTTGCAGCATTTACTAAGATCCTCCATACAGTCACAGAAACCTAACCTAACCATTCAGGATTTTTTAGTGCTTCTAATGACTTTGAAATGTTGGAAAAGCCATCTAGTCTGGGCATAGAAAAGCTTCAGACAAAGACAGCAATTACAGATGAAAGCATGGTTTTGCAAAAAACAGGTCAGTCAGTGCAAATTTAAGCAGCAGCAAATAGTACAACTTGGTTTTTAAGAACGTTCTGATCTAATTACCCTATGTTACAGTGTGAGAATTCCTGAGCTACAATAGTGGTCCCAGTGTGCTGCAAGAAATGCTTTTCTTTCTTGTATTTTAAGCTGGAGGTATGGTATGCAGAGCAGGGTGTTGTGTGGCCATGTCCCCAGGATGCAGGCAGGTCATGGCGGCAGTAGTTTGCAGATATGTGGCCCCAGCACAGCTCTCCAGTGGCTGGAAGCTGCACACAAGTGGAACTGTGAGCAGCAGTGGTGGCATCTGGACTGGATGTCTGCAAACTTTTGCTGCCACACCCTGCCTGCACCCCAGCGACATACCATGCACCTGAGCCCTCAGCTCCACACTCTGCTATGCTTTGCTGTGCATATGTGCCGTGGTCCTCTTCTTGGTGTGGGACACGCCCTTTCTTTTCCAGGTTCAGCTGATTATGGGCAGCTAGGAGCCCTCTCACCTGGCTCCACCCCTGCTATGTTGTGCTGAGCTCCAGGGAGCCCTTGCCAACAAGCCTCCCTTTCCCCGCCCTCCCCACCCCAGCTTTGCCTGCATCTATTGCTTCTCAGGGCAGCACAGGCTTTGTTTCCAACCCCCACCTTGGTTCCAGGGCATGCAGTGAGTGGCTCCATGTGACCTGTTGGAGAGACTGCCAGCCTGGTTCAGCCTGACACCAACTCCGAAGAAGGGCTTTTCCCTGTGCTTGCCTGCCACTTCTCCCAGTCTCCCGCTCCCTGGCTGCAGCATTTGTACAACTTCCAGTTGCTGGGGAGCTACACCTAGATTGGATGACTCGCAAAATGTGTTCAAACCACTGCTGCCACTTTTCCCTGTTCCCTTTTTGGGTGCAAGAGTGAAGTATGGTACCAATTCTAATCCAGGAAAAATTGTGCCCCAGGTATCAGGAGTTTGCGAAACACTGAAGCAACAAGGATTAAGTTATCTCAGGATGCCAAGTAAACAGAAACTAGGTTTACTATGAAACAGTGGGAACGAGTTATTTTATACTACAGGGGAAGAAGACTACAAGGGAGATTTAAATATTATGTTAATATTGAGATACAAAACTGAGTAAACGCTTACTTCTTGTGAATAGGATATCATTTTCTCATATTGCCACTACATATTGGACAGGAAAAAAGTTCAAGAGTTTCTGGAAAAGGGGACAGCTAACATCTAATATATCTGTACGCAGTGAAACATGGAAGGCAAATCTAAGTGCACTATTTTTATGTAAAGTAAGAAAGACCTACCTTACACTATTTGTTCTGGAACTTAGCCAGTTGAAAGTGGTAAATGAGCTTTTGACATGATACTACTAGTGTGTAACTAAAGGAAAAGTATTTAGGACTTGATTCTGCTGTCTTTATTCAGGTAAAACTCTCAATTCGTCAGGCTGTCTTTAAGCATATAATTAAATGTATATACATACTACAAGTTAACTGCCATGCAGACTGCCTTAGAGCTGGGAGTGCCAACAAGCAAGGGAATCAAGAAGCTCCAAAGTTCACTTATAATTTATATGGCCAGGTAGAGAATATCATGATAAGGATTCAAGTATCTTTTTATCATATTGCATTGTAGCTTACAAACATTGACAGAGGAGTTGGAAAAAAAAGTATGTAAAATTGTGGGTGGAAATCACTCTCAGTCCTATGGACATGTGCTAAGCTTATCTATTTTGGGGGTTCCTGTGTGAGGAGTGGAGCAAGCCGGTCAAACTTAAAATGTTTTGTGGAAACACATTTGGTTCACCAAATCTCAGGCAGGCTGATGGAAGCTTGCTTGATTTCCTGCCAGCTCACTAGGCAAAGCAGCTGAGAGCCCCATGGTTTTCAGGGTCCATGACTTGAGACTGCCTTGAAAGAAGGACCAGGAAGCTTGCAGGACCTGTAACTAGGGTTCATCTCTCATCTCTGCAAACAAGCCTGGAAGCCCTGAGAACCTCTGCTAGGGCTAGAGTCCCAGGACAAAGCTGGGAGCCTGGAACTGGGGACTCTCAAGGCTTCCTGGGTCAGGTGGTTCCAGAGCAGCTGTGCCATGTGGACTGCCCTGAGGATATGGATCTTGGAGCTTCCTGATTTCCTTGCCAGTTGCCACCCCCAGCCCTGTAGCAGTCTACATGACAGTCTTTCTCAAAGACACGGACCTTTGAATTCCTAGTAGCTTTAGATGAAATGGCTAAGAATTGTATAGGTTTCCTGTTGGGACCACTGCAGTGCAGGTCTCCTTTTGGGAACACTGTGTGTCAGTGTTGCCCATACAATTTTTTGTCAGAGTTTGTTTTATGGAAAATGTCTAAATGTCAGAATTTCCTGCCATTTCAGAAATTCTGAGTTTTAGCCAGCTTTACCCAGGACTGTTCAGCATTCAACTTTCCCCAGAGGCTACTCTCCTCCCCTTGTTTCTAGGAGAAACAAGTCACATGTTTCAGCTAGTTAACTAAATCCACTTCACCTTTTCTCAGCAGTCTCAGTGCCTGCCAACAGGTTGATGCATCTCAGATAAATACTTCACTGGCTGTTACAAACCTAGATGACAAATTGGAAGCTCTGAGGTTTCCCTTGATTAACTTTTTCCTGATGGCTTCTATGTGGAATGAGAAGGAGGTTTACTCTTTCAGCCCTACCAGTTCCCAGATCCAAGTGAGTCTGGGAAGCAGCTGGAAGGCAGAATTGACCCCCTGCTGTCTCCATAGAAGCATAACCCTAGTGAGCAATAAATAAAGAATGCTCATTGCCCTTTCTTATTCTTTTCCTGCTCCCCCCCCACCCCATTTTCAGACCTGGATCTCTGCATTGGAACTTCCATGGACTCCATAGGAAGGTTGAGTGAATAGTACTCCATCCTTCCTTGTTCCTAGCCTGGGATTCCACCTGGTTTCCATCCAGCCCACCTGCAGGGATGATCAGGTGTCAAGGTTTCTGGAGTTGCCCTGTGGATATCTCATCTACAGTAAGCTTAAAATGTGAGCTATAAAAATACTTAGAATTGAGGTTTGGAAGGTGGGAGCTATTATTTCAAGTGGCCATATTTTCATGTTGGGAAGGAAGATTAAGAATAAAGAAACTAGCAGTATGGCATTTCTGTGGTTTCTTGGGAAGCTGCTTGGGAAGACAGAGATGATCATGATCTGCCTTTAGCAGGGGGTTGTGCTTTAGAGGTCCCTTCCTATTCATAGAATCTTTGGTAGTTAGGGTTGGAAGGGGCCTCAGGAGGTCTAGTCCAGCCCCTGTTCAAAGCTGGACCATCCCCAACCAGATCATCCCACCCAAAGCTTTGGCGAGCCAGGACTTAAAAACCTCCAAGGATGGAGCTTCCACCATGTCTCTGGGTAACCTGTTCCAGTGTTTTACTACCCTCCTAGTGAGAAAAGTCTTCCTAATGTCTAACCTAAACTTCTCTTGCTGCAACTTGAGACTTGCTCCTTGTTCTGTCATCTGCCACCACTGAGAACAATCTAGCTCCATCCTCTTTCGATCTCCCCCTTCAGGTAGTTGAAGGCTGCTATTTTTCTGTTATTTTACTTTCCATCTGATAATTTTTTTACTGGGCATTATACCGGTTAATTATGGACATTACAATTTAAAAGGGGGCTGTGCTCTAAATTTGCATTTATGTTTTGAGAAAATAGGAAAGACCTGAGTGATAAGAACTATGAATTCTTAAGACCTAATTGTGATCTCTCACTGGTTTTACACTGGTACAACTACATTAAATGCAGCTGGTGCTATTTGATATAAATGTAAGTGCAGTCAGAACCAGGGCTTTTAAGTATAAGCTTAATTTAATAACAGCCTTTACTTAGTGTTTCTGCATTGCTGGAAAAGGACTTGAGAGCTAATTTTCAAGGAGTATCTTTCTTGACCGGCCACACAGTAGGCCTGTGTGAAGCGACAAGTATTCACTTCGGATTCAGATTTGGCCAATTCAGAGGGACATTGATTCGAATCGCTGTCCACCTTCAATTTGGCCAATTCGGATCTGAAGATTTAGTGCTGATTCAGAGATTCGGCCATAGACTAAACAGGCAGCAGTCCTCATCATGCTGGACACAGCTGCCTCTAGCTGGTAAGTCTGTGGTGAGTGGAGTGGAG
>NW_005841994.1:211302-228487 GCF_000455745.1 Alligator sinensis
CCCCCCCCCATGGCAAGAAAGGGATTGGGGCTGGGGCATAGATGGCAGAAGGCTGGGGGTGGGACTAATGGGGCTTAGCCCCCCCAAACGCCAGGGGAGCCCAGCCACAGGCTTTTGCAGCAAGGGCGAGGGGTGTACCGGGATCGTAGCTGGCCCAGCATAGCACGCCGGTAAGTTTCTTTTGACTGCCTGGGCTTCGGGGAGGCAGATCAAGACCCCCACAGTGCAGGAGGGAGCAGAGTAGGGGCAGGAGCAAATCATTCACCCTTGCCCTACCCCCTGTTGCACTGTGGGGATTGCCCCACGACCTAGCCTGCTGGGGCCCCATTTACAGGGAATGGGTCCCAGCCAGGCCAGGTCACGGGGCAATGGGAGCCTGGCGGCTCATCCAGGGGCGTGTGTAGGCAACTCCCGCCACTGTGCGCACCACAGGGGAGCTGGGGAAGGGAGGCATGTTCGTTCCAAGGGGTGGGGGGGAGCTGTGGCCCCCGATCTTTGCCCAGGGCAAGGGCAGGCTGCAGCTGTGTTCTGCCTGCTCCCCACCTCCATGCTTTACTGTAGCCTTTGAAAGCAGCGTCATGTACCTCATTGCCTGGCCTGCTCAGCAGCAGGATGCACGTGGCACTGCACCGCTTTCAAAGACTACAACACTCCCTCCCCAAGTCCTGCACCCCCCGACCCTGGCTGGGCAGCTTGCCCCAGCCCCAATCCCTTGCTTGCTGTGGGAGCATTGATCTTCCCCCCTTCCCCAACACCCCTTCCCTCCACCCAGCACAACAGATTTACCAGTTGGAGACTATTAGTCTATTGCCGAATCCCCGAATCAGTGCTGAATCTTTTGTGAATCAATTCTGAGGCTTCCAGTTTGATTAGAACCTTTTAATTGGTCTCCTGATTCTATTCGGATTCGGAGATTCAGCTGCCAAATCGGGCCAAATCTCCTCTGAATCAAATCGGCTACCGAAGCTTCACACAGCCCTACAACACAATATCTTTGTTCATACAACAGTAAGAATCTCCCAGCTGTTCTTTCTGATGTTTGCTTTTAGGATAAAATTTTTTAAATTTAGTAAAACAGTAATAACCTTGCACTTAGTGTTTTCTATTGGAACATCACATAGTGCTTTATAGATATTTAATTACAATTAAACATTCCTCAAGATATCCAAGATAAGTATAGTATCAGCAAAATTTTACAGTCTGGGAAACTTGAGTTTGATTCAACAGAATTAGTTTACATTTTTCAAGAAGTGTCCACAAATTTTGGATGCCTCAGTTTTTGAATGCCCAGCTTGAAACATCCTTAGCTTGATACACACTGGTACTGAGTAACCACAGCTCTATTTCAAATTGGAGGGATGCCCAGCAGATCTTAGCTGTGCAGGTTGGATGTCCAAAACTAGCAGATGTTTTTGAAAAATGTAGGCATCAGTGATTTGCCTCAACTTCCTAGCAAAGCAGTGCTAGAGCTAGGACTCAGACCAAGGAGTTCTGACATCAGGCTTCTTGCTTTAACTACTGGATGGTGTTTTGTTTATGAATACACTAAAGTAAATAAGCTCTGAAGTTATATTTAAAATTAAAATGAAAAGTATTGGAGGTTTTGTTCTTCCCCTTCTGCTTAACCCTTGCCATGGTAGAATACTTGCTTTCCCATCAATTAGTCACCACTAATTGATTAGTCATCAGTTAGTTACCACTTTTCCAGATCTCCATACTGAAATAACCTAGGATTCTGCTGCATATCCTGTATTGTTTACAGCTCTCTGGATTTGTTTTAGGGCCAGTGGGCACTGTCTATGTACTCTGCCTGGTATCCCTCCTTGGTGTACTTGTTTTGAGATTATTAACTTACTCTCGTCCCTGTTTTCTCTTTAGTTGTCTCCCAAAATCAATTGGTGTATACCCAGTAAGCCCCCACCTCCCTCCAGTATTGGGGGGGCTTGTGGATGTTAAGCCCATGTTAATGCAATGCATCAAATAGGCCTGTATCACTTAAGTGGATAATTTAATGACTACACAGATAAATAAGATACTTGTTTTCTGTTGTTTCAGGAGCTGTATTTTAAGAATCTTTCAAAACAAAAACAGAAACAAGCTATGGAGAAGAATAGGAACAACCGAAAACTTCGTGTCTGTGTTGCTACTTGCAACCGGGCTGACTATTCTAAGTTAGCCCCGATCATGTTTGGCATTAAAGCAGAATCTGAGTTCTTTGAGCTCGAAGTGGTGGTTCTCGGCTCTCATCTTATCGATGACTATGGGTAAGATGGAAATACACATCTTTGTCCTTGGGTAATTCCTCAGGATCATGAGTTCATAAAAGGAAATCATACAGTAGTCATCTCATGTAGAAGAAGGATTGCATTCCTCATTAGAATAGTATAAGGGACAGTCAGAAAGCAATTCCTCCTATTTTTTCCTGGCTAAATATTATTTTTAAATTATTAAACTTTTCCATCATGGCTGAACACAATTGTTTTTCAACCTAGGCTCCTCCATCAATGGCCTTTTTCCACTAATGATCCTTGTAGTTTTGGGAATCCGCAGATGTTCAATCTAGAATTGTTTCAGATCAGATAACATAGAATGCAATATTATTTAACATTTTGGTAATTGGGGCATTGTCCTTTTTAAATTTTTCATTCCTCTTTCAAGTCAGTTTTGGAATACGGTGTGCACCACTTACATATTGGATTAGTGAATAATTTGGTTAACTGCATAACACAATGTCAGTCCCAGTTTTTTTTTGTCTGTTGCCTACATTATAACAAACATTGGTTATCTGTCAATTGGTTAAGTGCATAAACCACTTACGTGTGTGGCATCTTTTGGCCCCACTGTCTGCTTTGTAATGTAACTAAACTCCATTTAAATACATACTACTGGCCCCAGAAATGACAAAAGTAGCTGTCAAAAATAATCCTGAAAATGATAGAAGCTATTCAGTTTCATGACTGCTATCTCCTCTCATTTTCAAGGTTATAAATAATCACCAGAGCAGGGACTTTTGTATATATCCATGATGTGTTCGTGAAGGGAGAGGCTCAGTCATGTTCTAATAACACTTATGAGATCAAACCCAGCAGACACGATGAATGGCTAAATGCCTTGTTTGTAAATCCTCGCAGGACTTGAAGGTAAGAGGTCTGAGCATCTTGGCACTGCCAAGACTTGGACAGTTTTGTGCATATGTAGCAGCAGAAAGTTAGGTGCCTAAGGGACTTCAGTGGCAAAAGCTTAAACACTTAAGGTTAGGATTTGGGTTTTTAGACAGATGCCTAGCTCTCCCTTTTAAGCACCTACATTCCTTTTGAAAGCAGGAATTGTATTGGTGGTTTTGATTTTGTACAAATACATGTGTGAAGTCTGCAAGGGAAAAAAAATCTTGTCTGAGAGAGAATTCTGGAGAAGTATAGGCTAGACGCAACTACTGTTAGGTGGAGACATAGTTGGCTGAATAACCAGAGTCAGTGAACAATTATGAGTGGATCTGTATTAGAATGCCAGGTGCTTTCAAGTGAGGTTTCACAGGAGTCTGTTCTAAATCTGGTCTGGGTAGCATTTAACCTTTTTTTCAAGAGTTGGATATAGAAATAGAGAGTTTCCTGATAGTGTGTGCAGATGACAAAACTGGGAAGTGTTGCAAACCCTTTGGAGGGTAGTAATTCAAAAGGATCTTGATAAATTGGAAAACTGGGCACTTGACAACAAAATTAAGTTTGACAAATAGATAAATGTGGGTGCTCTTCCTAGGAAAGAAAAAAATGCACAAATACAGAATGAGAGCTGATTGGCTAGGCGGTAATGTTGCTGAGAAGGAATTGGGGGTGTTGATGGATTGCAAACTTGCCATGTGTGCAAAGCTATGCAGTTGCAAAAAAAGCAGATGTAATTTGGGGCAGATTAACAGATTATAGATTACAGATGTGTGTGTAATGGTGTCTCCCAGCATATCAGAAATAAGGCTTTCCCATTTGCAGGTGAAAGCTGATATATGTTATATCACCAATGAAAAAGAGCCCCTTACCTATGGTATTCCTGCCTAGTAAAAAGTATACTAGAGGCCTTTGGAACTGACTGATTTACCAATTTGGTTGTTCCCGTTTACTGCTACTACACCTTTTGCGTAAAATACAGGACTAAAAAAATGGGAGACTGCCATTAAGGTTGTTTGGCTGACATATATAATATTCAGGTTTGCATATTTATCATCATTGGTACTAATGTTTGGAAGCACTTTGGAAGCCTTTCATGTATAATTTAAATTATGCTGATGTGGCGGGCAAGTCTTCTAACTAAACTTCTGAGTCACCTGTTTCCAAAAATTCCTACTATGTGGAAGAAGCTCAGCATTCTTTCCTGTTCTCCAGTCAGTATAGCAGATTGGTAAAAGCATATTACAAAAATACTTTGATAGAGTTGTACTAACTAAATGTCTGGCGATTAATTAAAATATTTCATGTGGTATAAAGTAAATAGTTTTATGGTTAAACCATGTTTATTTTTCCATACTTTTACTGTTCAGTAAAGATTTGAATATTTGCTTGATTTCAAATATTAAAAAGAGATTTTCTAGAAGTCTTAAATGTCTTCAATCTTGTGCAATTTATCTCCCCTCAGTTTGATGATTTAAATTTCATTTTTTGTATTGTTTCTATGTTTAGTTTTTTGTGTGTTTTGCTTTTACAATGTGTTAACTTGGTAGCAGGCTGTAGTATCAGACAAGTGCTTTCAAGCTAGCATGCACAAAGTTTGGAACTTAAAGTGGCCCAGTTTTTTGAAGGTGCTGCACAATCACAATTTTTGCTGAAGCTAGTGGAAACTACTGGTCTTCGACAAAACTTTTATGAAGGTACCTAAACATAGATTCAGGTACCTGTATGGGGTATCCCAGTTTAAAAATTTTGGCTTCAGTGAACAAACATCACTAAAATCTGAAATGTTGCTTTCCAAGGAGATGGGCACAGAGGGAATCTAACTTTTCTACAAAAAAGTTAAAACTGTGTTAGCAAATCGATAATGAAATTGCTTGTATACCGTTCTGCTGTCCATAACATACATGAAAGCAATTGGCATTGCACTCAAAGTATTTCTTTTGTTTCCATCTTGTTTTCAGTAACACCTACCGTATGATTGAACAAGATGACTTTGACATTCATACAAGGTTACACACCATCGTGAGAGGCGAGGATGAGGCAGCCATGGTGGAATCAGTAGGCCTTGCATTAGTAAAGCTACCAGATGTCCTTAACCGTCTGAAACCTGATATAATGATAGTTCATGGAGACAGGTTTGATGCACTGGCACTGGCCACATCTGCAGCCTTAATGAATATTCGGATTCTTCATATTGAAGGTGGGGAAGTCAGTGGAACAATAGATGACTCTATCAGACATGCCATTACTAAACTGGCTCATTACCATGTGTGCTGCACAAGAAGTGCAGAACAACATTTGATATCCATGTGTGAAGACCATGATCGTATACTCTTGGCTGGCTGTCCCTCATATGACAAGCTACTCTCTGCCAAAAATAAGGACTACATCGGCGTTATACGTATATGGTTAGGTAGGTATTGTATTTCTGTATGTAGTTTACAACGTCTATAGCAAACAGTCTTACTTTTATAAAAATCTCCTTGAGGACAAGCCTATGAAGGACCCAAGGGCAATCTTATAGTGCTGTTCTCTCCTTCGGTACATATAGCTCCAGTAAAACCTTAGTCTGTTTTTTTTTTTTCTTTAATAGAATGACATTGCAAAACAATTCCTTTTGTCTTTTTCCCCTGATCTTTTGGAAGAAGAATTCCTGTTTTCTCTGCCCTGTTTATTTAATAAAGTTGTACATCATTTTGAGAATATAAGTAACTGTGGATAGACCAAAGGGACCAAAGATAGAGACATCAGGATTTTCATGCATCCTACCAAAACAGTTTGTTTCCAGAGCAATATGAAAAGGCTGGTGACTCTATGACCTGGGAGGACTGAGCAGTAGGGGTCCTAAAATGGTACCTTATATATAGGCTTGGCCAAAATCAAGTATTTTTTTTATAATTGTGATGGATAATATTCATGTTTATTTTTAAGCATTTATTTCAATTTTTATCAACTTGAATTAACAACATAAAGATCATTGCCCCCAGGATGGCAAAACAAAAGAATGAAAAGGTCAAGAAAACTCCAAAACTTGTATCCTTTCTAATTGGAGTCTCTACCAGTCTCATCAGTAGGCTGTTTCACCTCTTTTTACAGGCTGTCCTCGGTTCTCTGCAGCTGAGTTGTCCCACTCAGATGTCAGGAATTCCCCCCTGCTACTTTGCATGCCTTCTTTCACATGCCTTCTCCACAGCCATCTAACTCAAATATTCTTCCCCCGCTCTGAGCTCTGGGTAGGGGTTTAAGTAGCCTGTTATCTCCCTTCAGTTTACTTCCTAGCACCTGCAAACAAACAGCCAATTGTGGCAAGTCATTAGGCTGCCTGCTGTTTTCCTCTTTAAAGAGGCTGGTCCTCTATACCCCAACCTGCAACTCCCTTCTGTTCTTCCTCTCTCTTTTTGATTGTTACTGATGGAACTTTTTTTTTGTTGGATGTGAGTGTGAGGTGAAATCAACGTTTACCAATAAATATTAAATCCTGCCAAGCCTACTTATTTATCATAGTAGCATCATTAAATTTTGGAAGCAATTTAATAATATTTGGAGCCCCTTTGGGTCCCTGTTGTCTTCTTGAGAGCCAAATGTTATAACCTATTATAATGTTTTCTTCACAAAACTTACCAACACCTCTACAATTTTCATTCTAGTATCTATAGTCAGGAAAAAGTAACACTCCAAAAGAGATTGACTTTAACATCTGAAACCCTACTGCCAAGTCAAAAGAAAAAGGGCCAGAGATTGCTGAGAATCTGTTAAAAGACAAATTAAAATTTCATAGTTATTCTTCTGATGCATGGAAGCTCAGAATCATGTTTTCAGCCTTTACAACGAGGAATCTAGGAACAGAAGATGTGACTGAATACCGTCAGAGAGTATGCATGGAGTTCATCTGCAAAAAATATAGGGAGCTTTGGCCCTTGAACAGCACAGTACAGCAGCATGACACATTTTGGAGAATTCTACTGTTTCTCTAAAATCCGTTCTGTATTTCATAGATTTCATAGACATTAGGGCTGGAAGGGACCTCGGAAGATCATCGCGTCCAGCCCCCCGCCCAAAGGGCAGGAAGTCAGCTGGGGTCATAGGATCCCAGCAAGATAAGCATCCAGTTTCATCTTGAAGGTGTTCAATGAAGGCGCTTGAACCACCTCCGGTGGCAGGCTGTTCCAGACCTTGGGGGCTCGGACAGTAAAGAAGTTCTTCCTTATGTCCAGCCTGAAACGATCTTGAAGTAGTTTGTGACCATTCGACCTCGTCATCCCTTGGGGCGCTCTGGTGAACAAACGTTCCCCCAGATACTGGTGGTCACCCCTGATAAACTTGTAGCTGGCCATCAGATCACCCCTGAGCCTGCGCTTTTCCAGGCTAAAGAGCCCCAGGGCTCTCAGCCTGTCATCGTAGGGTCTGCTTCCCTGACCTCTGATCATGCGCGTGGCTCTTCTCTGGACTCTCTCAAGCTTCTCCACATCCTTTTTGAATTGTGGAGCCCAAAACTGGACACAGTACTCCAGCTGCGGCCTCACTAAGGCCGAGTACAGGGGGAGAATGACGTCCCGGGATTTGCTTGAGAGCAAAAATAAAAATGTTTGTGCACTCCCTGCTCCTCCATTGCAGAAATCTATTTTAATCCGTTTTTAAAAACACACTTATTCTCTAAAGCAATTGGCTCCAAAATGTGGTACCTCTACTTTTGCTATTTACACACTCTCCTTTTTCATCCCTAAAGCTATTTCTTTCGGATTTGGGGGTTCCCAGTTCCTGTCATCTTGCTTTAGTTCAATCTATTCTAGATGGAGCTTTACCTGACGATTGCCTAAAAACGAGGCGCTGAACGCCGCTGCTTAGCGGCGTTCCTGTCAGAGAGTGCATTTTGCACGGGTTCTGTGATTTGGATTGACATACCACTTGTTTCTGTATAAATATGAACTCGCCATTTTCTCAACCTCCTGAAACCCTCAATATTTTGGATCTTGGAAATGGCCCGTCTCCTTATATGGTACTGGAGCAGCCGCTAAAGTTAGAGAGAGAGTTTTGCTAAAAGCTCTTTCCATTCTGGTGTTAGAAAGGAAAAAGGAGAATTGGCAATTGGGAAATTCAAGTGCAACTGCTTTCTCCGCTTGGTTCAGTAGAGGCAGAGTTGCTTGCTGGCATTCAGAACTCACTCTCTATTCTCCAAATAGTTTTGAAAAATAACAGGGTTCAGAAGGATGCCAAGGTGGGCTAAGTGGAGAAACGTGAATGTAGTGGGTAGGGTGCGTGAGAAAGTCTGTTACTAGAAATGGATTTACCCTGATCTTGCAAGCTGCTCTGCAAGGGGGGATTCCTGCCCTGCAGGAAATCAATGGGGTCTGTGGGATGGAAGGGACAACCCAGCTTTTGGCATATTTTCCATACTCTATGGACCCCTGGATTTGCAGTTTAGTACATCTACACAAACAGCCATCTATCTTATTCTCATCCTTCTAGAACCACATGAAGGCTGTCACTCCAGCTCATATGTTATTCAGAGTTAATTCAGTGTCTGCAATTTTAGTCACTATATATGGATAACTATAGGAAGCTGAGTGGGGCTCACTCCGCTACATACTGTACAAATGTTGTCAGACACAGTCTATTATGTCCAAGTATTGTGTCCACATTTTGCAATAGTTTTAAAAAAAGCAGGCAGTAGTTTCCTATTCTTTTGGGCTCACAGCATGTTGTCTGCTGCAAATCTCTATTCACGTTCTTACAGGATAACACAGTGGTGTCACATTCATCATTAAATGAATTAACCGTTAACCCTATATTTACACTCCTGCTATAAACAGAAGCTTAATTTGCTGCACTGACAGTCGGTTGCGTGCCATTTGTATCTTTTCTGTGCTATTTGGTATTTATATAGCACTCAAAAGTCACTAAATGCTTTACATATTAAAAAATACAAGTCCCCATCTGGAAGGGTTTTCCACCTTATAGCTCAATTCTGTATATTCGTGTACTTCTCATAGGCGTTCTGGAAACAGAGGTCTTGCTGAATTAGTTCTTAGGCAGCATTACATATATAGATAATTCCTAATTATGCTATATAACACCAACACCAAGCCCCTCTTTTCAACCATCACAGAATGAAAAGGAGCATTCCTACTTCGGCAGATGACAAAACAAAGCAGAGCAAAACAAATACACATTTTCCAGGGCAGATTTCACAATTGCAGTATTCCAGCTGAGCAACAGCTGGTTGGAAGAACAAAGCTGAATTCTTTTAGGGTATTCATTCGTGACATTCCCAAAAAGGAAGCAAGACAGATGAGGGAGAGATACAGCTCTTTACAGTACCTTGGCTCATCTTCAAGTGGCACTCCACTCTGCATCGGAAAAGAATTGCACCTTGTGTGCAAGAACAAGTGCGATCTTCTTTAGTAATGCTAGGAACCCACCATGCTCAGAGCTGTATCGGAGAGAGAACCAGGATGCTCTGCGTTCAGGCCCAAAGATTTGCCTGTGTCAGCAGTGGGTCACGCTGGACTTTTCTATGGGGCTATTCAAACCTTCCTGGCTGTGGCCTAGCAAGCTGCTGAGGTCATGCAGGCCTGATCCACCTTTGCTGACAGGCAGAAAACACAGACACTCATCACTCTGACTGTAGCACTGCCCAGTGTAGGAGGGTAGCAAAGCCGTCCTTGAGAGAGTGGAAAACAGCACAACTTTGAATACACACTGCTACCCTCTCTTTTGCCTTTGCCCCTGCCTTGGTATAACAAAGAACATTTAAAAAAACCCTTACATTACCATATGCAATTTAAAAAAATCTTGTAGCACTCTTAATTCTCAGTTATTTTTCATGTATGCACTCTTACGTAGTCCTGATTCATTATTGCTTTTGCTTACATTTCTCCACTTCCTTGTTGGCTGCTTATTTAGAAATGCTAAAAATAATAAACGATACGGGTAGGACAGCTTAGCTTTCTCTCAATCTCTGTGTTAATTCTGGCTGTCGTGCGGAGACAGATTCTTTAGTAACTACAGTAATTCACCTGATACTTGACCTGTTGCTTTGATTACCAAAGATATAAATCTAAGCTATCTGAGCATTTACTGTATGTATCACCTGGGGAAGTGCCAGAAAGCAGGAATGAAATATTGGCTCAGACTTAAGGAAACTGTTATGCTAAGGGTAAAACTACATCGGCGTTATACGTATATGGTTAGGTAGGTATTGTATTTCTGTATGTAGTTTACAACGTCTATAGCAAACAGTCTTACTTTTATAAAAATCTCCTTGAGGACAAGCCTATGAAGGACCCAAGGGCAATCTTATAGTGCTGTTCTCTCCTTCGGTACATATAGCTCCAGTAAAACCTTAGTCTGTTTTTTTTTTTTCTTTAATAGAATGACATTGCAAAACAATTCCTTTTGTCTTTTTCCCCTGATCTTTTGGAAGAAGAATTCCTGTTTTCTCTGCCCTGTTTATTTAATAAAGTTGTACATCATTTTGAGAATATAAGTAACTGTGGATAGACCAAAGGGACCAAAGATAGAGACATCAGGATTTTCATGCATCCTACCAAAACAGTTTGTTTCCAGAGCAATATGAAAAGGCTGGTGACTCTATGACCTGGGAGGACTGAGCAGTAGGGGTCCTAAAATGGTACCTTATATATAGGCTTGGCCAAAATCAAGTATTTTTTTTATAATTGTGATGGATAATATTCATGTTTATTTTTAAGCATTTATTTCAATTTTTATCAACTTGAATTAACAACATAAAGATCATTGCCCCCAGGATGGCAAAACAAAAGAATGAAAAGGTCAAGAAAACTCCAAAACTTGTATCCTTTCTAATTGGAGTCTCTACCAGTCTCATCAGTAGGCTGTTTCACCTCTTTTTACAGGCTGTCCTCGGTTCTCTGCAGCTGAGTTGTCCCACTCAGATGTCAGGAATTCCCCCCTGCTACTTTGCATGCCTTCTTTCACATGCCTTCTCCACAGCCATCTAACTCAAATATTCTTCCCCCGCTCTGAGCTCTGGGTAGGGGTTTAAGTAGCCTGTTATCTCCCTTCAGTTTACTTCCTAGCACCTGCAAACAAACAGCCAGTTGTGGCAAGTCATTAGGCTGCCTGCTGTTTTCCTCTTTAAAGAGGCTGGTCCTCTATACCCCAACCTGCAACTCCCTTCTGTTCTTCCTCTCTCTTTTTGATTGTTACTGATGGAACTTTTTTTTTGTTGGATGTGAGTGTGAGGTGAAATCAACGTTTACCAATAAATATTAAATCCTGCCAAGCCTACTTATTTATCATAGTAGCATCATTAAATTTTGGAAGCAATTTAATAATATTTGGAGCCCCTTTGGGTCCCTGTTGTCTTCTTGAGAGCCAAATGTTATAACCTATTATAATGTTTTCTTCACAAAACTTACCAACACCTCTACAATTTTCATTCTAGTATCTATAGTCAGGAAAAAGTAACACTCCAAAAGAGATTGACTTTAACATCTGAAACCCTACTGCCAAGTCAAAAGAAAAAGGGCCAGAGATTGCTGAGAATCTGTTAAAAGACAAATTAAAATTTCATAGTTATTCTTCTGATGCATGGAAGCTCAGAATCATGTTTTCAGCCTTTACAACGAGGAATCTAGGAACAGAAGATGTGACTGAATACCGTCAGAGAGTATGCATGGAGTTCATCTGCAAAAAATATAGGGAGCTTTGGCCCTTGAACAGCACAGTACAGCAGCATGACACATTTTGGAGAATTCTACTGTTTCTCTAAAATCCGTTCTGTATTTCATAGATTTCATAGACATTAGGGCTGGAAGGGACCTCGGAAGATCATCGCGTCCAGCCCCCCGCCCAAAGGGCAGGAAGTCAGCTGGGGTCATAGGATCCCAGCAAGATAAGCATCCAGTTTCATCTTGAAGGTGTTCAATGAAGGCGCTTGAACCACCTCCGGTGGCAGGCTGTTCCAGACCTTGGGGGCTCGGACAGTAAAGAAGTTCTTCCTTATGTCCAGCCTGAAACGATCTTGAAGTAGTTTGTGACCATTCGACCTCGTCATCCCTTGGGGCGCTCTGGTGAACAAACGTTCCCCCAGATGCTGGTGGTCACCCCTGATAAACTTGTAGGTGGCCATCAGATCACCCCTGAGCCTGCGCTTTTTCAGGCTAAAGAGCCCCAGGGCTCTCAGCCTGTCATCGTAGGGTCTGCTTCCCTGACCTCTGATCATGCGCGTGGCTCTTCTCTGGACTCTCTCAAGCTTCTCCACATCCTTTTTGAATTGTGGAGCCCAAAACTGGACACAGTACTCCAGCTGCGGCCTCACTAAGGCCGAGTACAGGGGGAGAATGACGTCCCGGGATTTGCTTGAGAGCAAAAATAAAAATGTTTGTGCACTCCCTGCTCCTCCATTGCAGAAATCTATTTTAATCCGTTTTTAAAAACACACTTATTCTCTAAAGCAATTGGCTCCAAAATGTGGTACCTCTACTTTTGCTATTTACACACTCTCCTTTTTCATCCCTAAAGCTATTTCTTTCGGATTTGGGGGTTCCCAGTTCCTGTCATCTTGCTTTAGTTCAATCTATTCTAGATGGAGCTTTACCTGACGATTGCCTAAAAACGAGGCGCTGAACGCCGCTGCTTAGCGGCGTTCCTGTCAGAGAGTGCATTTTGCACGGGTTCTGTGATTTGGATTGACATACCACTTGTTTCTGTATAAATATGAACTCGCCATTTTCTCAACCTCCTGAAACCCTCAATATTTTGGATCTTGGAAATGGCCCGTCTCCTTATATGGTACTGGAGCAGCCGCTAAAGTTAGAGAGAGAGTTTTGCTAAAAGCTCTTTCCATTCTGGTGTTAGAAAGGAAAAAGGAGAATTGGCAATTGGGAAATTCAAGTGCAACTGCTTTCTCCGCTTGGTTCAGTAGAGGCAGAGTTGCTTGCTGGCATTCAGAACTCACTCTCTATTCTCCAAATAGTTTTGAAAAATAACAGGGTTCAGAAGGATGCCAAGGTGGGCTAAGTGGAGAAACGTGAATGTAGTGGGTAGGGTGCGTGAGAAAGTCTGTTACTAGAAATGGATTTACCCTGATCTTGCAAGCTGCTCTGCAAGGGGGGATTCCTGCCCTGCAGGAAATCAATGGGGTCTGTGGGATGGAAGGGACAACCCAGCTTTTGGCATATTTTCCATACTCTATGGACCCCTGGATTTGCAGTTTAGTACATCTACACAAACAGCCATCTATCTTATTCTCATCCTTCTAGAACCACATGAAGGCTGTCACTCCAGCTCATATGTTATTCAGAGTTAATTCAGTGTCTGCAATTTTAGTCACTATATATGGATAACTATAGGAAGCTGAGTGGGGCTCACTCCGCTACATACTGTACAAATGTTGTCAGACACAGTCTATTATGTCCAAGTATTGTGTCCACATTTTGCAATAGTTTTAAAAAAAGCAGGCAGTAGTTTCCTATTCTTTTGGGCTCACAGCATGTTGTCTGCTGCAAATCTCTATTCACGTTCTTACAGGATAACACAGTGGTGTCACATTCATCATTAAATGAATTAACCGTTAACCCTATATTTACACTCCTGCTATAAACAGAAGCTTAATTTGCTGCACTGACAGTCGGTTGCGTGCCATTTGTATCTTTTCTGTGCTATTTGGTATTTATATAGCACTCAAAAGTCACTAAATGCTTTACATATTAAAAAATACAAGTCCCCATCTGGAAGGGTTTTCCACCTTATAGCTCAATTCTGTATATTCGTGTACTTCTCATAGGCGTTCTGGAAACAGAGGTCTTGCTGAATTAGTTCTTAGGCAGCATTACATATATAGATAATTCCTAATTATGCTATATAACACCAACACCAAGCCCCTCTTTTCAACCATCACAGAATGAAAAGGAGCATTCCTACTTCGGCAGATGACAAAACAAAGCAGAGCAAAACAAATACACATTTTCCAGGGCAGATTTCACAATTGCAGTATTCCAGCTGAGCAACAGCTGGTTGGAAGAACAAAGCTGAATTCTTTTAGGGTATTCATTCGTGACATTCCCAAAAAGGAAGCAAGACAGATGAGGGAGAGATACAGCTCTTTACAGTACCTTGGCTCATCTTCAAGTGGCACTCCTGACGAGAACACTACCTGTGCCCCCAGACCCTTAAGCCCCGCTCCCAAATCCCTGTAGCGCCTCATGACCTGGCTGGGAGTGCTCCGAGCAGTGTCATTGGTGCCCACATGAATAAGGAGCATGGGATAGTGGTCTGTGGGTTTAAGGAGCTTTGGGATCCTCTCCGTAATGTCCCGGATGCGGGCCCCCGGGAAGCAGCAGACTTGCCGGGCTAAGGGGTCAGGGTGGCAGATTGGCCCCTCAGTCCCCCTCAGGAGGGAGTCTCCCACAACAAACACCTTACGTTTTGTCTTGGGGAGAGCAGGGGCGGTAGCTGCAGTTGGGACCATGTTGCCTGTGGGGGCCGGCAACTCAGCAGGCTCTGCTGGGGCAGCAAGAGGTGCGTACCTGTTGCTCAGCGCATCCTGTTTGTTTGATAAGGGAAATTCTTAAAAGTATGTCAAACCCTGTGAGTTGGAAACCAAATTAATGCTCAGTAGAGTCATAGAATCATAGAATTGAAGGACCTGAAGGGACCTGCAAAATCATCAAGTCCAGTCCCCTGCCATGGGCAGGAAGTTATTGGGCTCAGACAAGCTCAGCAAGCTGCTTGTCCAACCTCATCTTGAACATCCCCAAGGATGGCGACTGCACCACCTCTGCTGAGAGTGTGTTCCAGATTCTGGTGACCATTACAGATAAAAAGCTTTTTCTTATGTCTAGCTTGAATTTACCCTCTATTAGCTTGTGCCCATTGGTCCTCCTCCGCCCTTGAGGTGCCTTCCTGAAGAGTTGCTCCCCTAGATCTTGATGCTCACCCTGACGTACTTCTAGGCAGCTATCAAATCACCTCTCAGCCTTCTCTTACTCAGACTGAACAGGCCCAGTTCCCGAAGTCTGTCCTCATAGGGCCTATCCTCCATGCCCCTAATCATGTGAGTGGCCCTTTTTTGTACCCTCTCAAGCTTATCCACTTCCTTCTTGAAGTGCAGTGCCCAGAACTGGACACAGTACTCAAGCTGTGGCCTCACCAACATCAAAGAGAAAGGGAGGAACACCTCCCTGGATCTACTGGCAACACATCAGCTGATGCAGGCCAGAGTTGTGTTTGCCCTTCTGGCAACTTTGTCATACTGTTGGCTCATGTTCATCTTCCAGTTGATCGTAACCCTCAGCTCTCGTTCAGATTCTGTGCCAGCCAATGGACCACCACCCATCATGTAGCTATGGTGAAGGTTCTTCCTACCCAGATGAAGAACCCTGCACTTGTCCCGGTAGAACCTCATCTGATTCCGTTCTGCCCATAAAACCAGTCTGTCAAGGTCATCCTGGATCTTTACCCTATCCTCTGATGTGCCTGCATTTCCCCACAGCTTAGTATCATCTGCAAACTTAAATCATTGAACTTTCCACCCCCACATCCAGGTCATTAATAAATATGTTAAAGAGCATAGGTCCAAGCACCAATCCTTGGGGGGGACACCACTGGAGACAGCCCTCCATGATGAGGCCATCCCATTGATGACAACTCTCTGGGAGCGGCCTCTAAGCCAGTTGTCCACCCACCTCACTGTAGGCTGGTCCAGCCTAGCACCCTCTGGTCTGGTTGAGAGAATTCCATGGGAAACAGAATCAAAGGTTTTACTGAAGGCTAAGTAAATGACGTCAACCTCATGTCCCTCATCCAGACAGTTAGTTGCCTGGTTGTAAAAGGACACCCGGTTTGTCAGGCATGATCTACCCTCAACAAAGCCATGCAGATTGCATCTTAATACCCCATCAGTTGCCAGCTTGTAATTGATGACCTCCTTAACAAATTTTTCAAAAGCTTTTTCCCAGGACCAAAGTCAGACTGACCAATTTGTAGTTTACAGTGTCGTCCCTCTTCCCTTTCTTGAATATAGGCACCACATTGGCCCTCTTCCAGTCATCCGGGACAACTCCTGAGTTCCACATCTCTTCAAAAAGCTTTGCTAGTGGCACTGCTATAAGCTCAGCCAGTTCTATCAGGGCTCTCGGATGCAGGTCATCTGGCCCAGCAGACTTGAAGACGTCCAGGCATTCTAAGAGATCCCTCGCTTGTTTAGGAATGATTTCATGTAATCTGTTGTCTTCCCCATATTCCTTGGGCCTGATCTTTTTAAGAATAGGGTCTCTTTCCAATATACGTTGCAATTTTTTGAGGATTTTCCGTACAGGTTCAAGGGATGGGTGATGCGTCATAACCAGCGGTGTGCGATTTGTGGGTGTTTTTCTTCTGTACTGCAGCAGTTCTTCACGTGGTATTCAGGTGGCTCTTTCAAACGTGCGATCTACCTCTCTGGAGGAGTGTCCTTGCTGGGTGAAAGCCTTTTTAAGATTGGTGAGGTGGCAATCCCGGGTATTCTCTTCAGTACAGATGCAGTGGTATCTGAGGGCTTGGCTGTATATCACAGCTTTTTTGGTGTGTTTCGGGTGATTGCTGGTTCTGTGCAGATATGTATGTTGGTCTGTGGGTTTCTTGTATACTGTGGTCTGTATTTTACCCTTCTGGATACTGATCATCGTGTCTAAAAAGGGGATGTTGGTGCTGGAGTATTCTAAAGAAAGTCGGATGGAGGGATGGTGACTGTTGAATTTCTGGTGGAACTCAAGCAGAGATACCAGGTTCTCACTCCAAATGATGAAGATGTCATCGATATATCGTAAGTACAGCAAGGGTTTGATGGTGCAGTTCTTGAGGAAGTCTTCTTCCAGGTGGCTTATAAAAAGGTTGGCATACTGTGGGGCCATTTTAGTGCCCGTAGCTGTTCCCATCATCTGGAGCAAGTGTTGATTATTATAAGTGAAATTGTTGTGTGTGAGGATGAAGTGTATAAGCTCAGTGATATCTTTGGGTCTGTATTCTGGGTTGTAATCTTGTTCCTGTAGATATGTAAGGCAGGC
>NW_005841994.1:229144-240920 GCF_000455745.1 Alligator sinensis
TCCATTTCTTCTTTTTATGTAGGATGAATGCTGTAGAAAGTTTTTCGTAGTCTCTTTGTATCCACTGTATATTGTCAGGGAACATGCATGGATTTCTATCTTTTAAGTTGTTGTAGTGTATGACGATTTCCTTCCTGAGTTGGTCTCTTTTGGAGTAGAGTAGGTGAAGTAGATGATTTCTAATTTTCTCTGAAGTTCTTCTGCATAGCTGTGCAGCATATTTGGAGTTGTGTGTAGTAGTCAGAGGACTGTAGATGTTTATATTACATTTCTGGAGGTGCAGCTGTAAGATCCTGGGATGCTGATGGCTCTGTTGGGTGTAGTAATAGTGGGGGTGGTGGAGATGTGTTGGCAGGTTTTTCATTTCTTGTCCTGGCATTTAGGAGTTCTGCATTTTCGCGGGGAGTGACTGTGGGCTGTCCCTCAGTATTCAGTATGGGTCCCATAGTGGAACCCATTTTTTTTTTTCTTGTTCCCTGTGTATCTATCTATAGAAGGACTTTTTGTTGTCCTTTATTTCGGTTGCCAGCTTGATCTCCATGCCTGCCTTGGCTTTCCGTGTCTCGTATCTGCAGACCCTGGTGATATAAGTGTATTCCTCTCTGGTTGCTGAACCATTCTTCCATAGCTTGTATGCTTCTTTTTTCTTTTTCAATAGTTCCCTAATGTCCCTGTTGAGCCAAGTGGGTTTCTTGACTCCTTTCCCACTTTTTGTCCACTGGGGATGGCCTGTTTCTGAGCAGTGAGAATTGCCTCCTTAAAGAAGCACCACTGTTCCTGAATTCCCAAATAATCCAGTCACTGGTCGCAGATGACCTCTCCAACTAGCCTCCTGAGTTTGCCAAAGTCTGCCTTTATGAAGTCTAGGACTTCTTCTGTTCTGCTGACTGATTTCCCAGCCTTGCAGTGGATGGTGAACCTAACCAGGTCGTGATCGCTGTCACCCAGGGCACCTCCAAACATTAGGTCACCTATTGCATCCTCCCCTTTGTTCAGCACTAGGTCCAGAATAGCCTTACCCTTAGTGCCGGCCCTTCCACAACCTGTGTCAGGAACAACACAACCTGTTGTTGCCAAGAAGTTAGCTGACCTGCTGGAGCTGGCCGAATTGTCCTCCCAACAAATGTCAAGGTAGTTGTAGTCACCCATGACAGTCATGTCTCTAGCACTATGTGCCTCAGTCAGTTCCCCATAGAATGCCTGATCACTCTCTTTTTGGGAGGGAGGCCTGGAGTAGACTCCTACCATCAGGTCTCCCTTTCCTGATCCCCCTTGTATCCTGACCCAGAGGGTTTCAAGGGACCCTTCCCTACAATCAAACATGACCTGCAGGGAGGGGTATCACTCTTGCACATGGAGGGCCAAACCTCCTCCCTTCTTCCCAGCCTGATCCTTCCTATAGAACCTATACCCCTCAGTATTCACTGTCCAGTCTTGTGTGTTGCCCCACCAGGTCTCTGTCAACCCAATCAGATCAAATTCCTCGTCTACCCAAAGGAGTGCCAGTTCCTCCTGCTTATTTTCCATGCTTCTGGCATTCCCATAAAGACACCTGAGTTCTCCCCTAGCTTCCTTAGGTTTTCTGTCATGCTGCCAGCATCTCAAGATATCAGTACTTATCTGGATGTCCATTGCTTGAACGCCCTCCACTGTGTCATGGCTATAGCATTTGTGTACAGCACTGGAACTTTCTCCCCAGCCCCTGGACATGCCTAGTTTAAAATCCTCCTCAACAAATTGGTGATTCTTGTACCGAAGGACTTCTTCCCTCTGCTTGTGAGATGAATAACGTCCCTTGTGTGTAGACCACTGGCAGAGAACGGCCTATCAAGGTCGAGGTATCCAAAGCCTACATGGTGACACCATCTCCTAAGCCTTCAGTTGACCTCCTCAGTGTACTCCTCCCTCCGGCCACGGCCTCTGTCTGGGAGGATTGAGGAGAAGACCACTTGTGCTCCTAGTTCCTTGAGCTTTGCCCCCATGGTCTTGTAGTCTCTCATGATTCTCCTGGAGCTGTTTCTCACCATGTCGTTGGTGCCCATGTGAACAAGGAACATGGGGCAGTGGTCACTAGGACGGGCCGGTTTAGGGTTTCTCATCATAATATCTCTGATCCTGGCTCCTGGAAGACAGCAGACCTCTCGAGCAAAGGGGTCTGGATGACAAATGGCTTCTTCTGTGCACCGCAGCAGGAGTCCCCCATGATGATCAACCTTCTTTGTTTCCTTGCTGGAGTCGGCTGATCCTGTCCTGTCTTCAGTGCAGAGGACATGGAAGTAGTCTAGTCCTTTTCAGAATAAACTAACCTGTTTCGCTTTATAACAAGTGCAGTAAAGTATAATTCATAACAAATGCATGGTTTCCACTCTCATTTATACAAAAGTGTCGGGGGGGGGGGCAGAATCCAGAATCTCCTCCTAGAGATCCTGAGAAAACTCAAATACCATATTTACCTGAATCCAAGTTGACTTCAAATTTAAGATGACCATCCTAAAAATTAGATTCTGTACATGAAAATGTATGAATTTGTTATAATTTTCCATGCATGTTTTTGAGGATTGTTTTAAATTACGCCCCCCCTCCCCCCACCACTGTACCTGGAAAAGCAGGGGGGATGGTGCAGGCAGTAAGACCCTTGCTCCCACTGCCTACCCTCCTGTCCCTTGCCCCTTCCCATGCCTGTATTGGTCCCTGCCACCTGTCCCCTCTGCCACTTGTCCCCACCTGGTCCCTTCTCTGAATTTCAGTTCCATAGCCTCTATTGTTGCCTTGAAATTCATGGTGTTAGAAATCAGATTTGCTATCTAAGAGGTACTCACACGGCTGATTTTAGAGCCATCTCCCACCAGCCACTAATAAAACAATCTCTTTTTGTGCTCCCTTTAAACAGGTGAAGATGTAAAACCAAGAGACTATATTGTTGCTCTGCAACACCCTGTGACCACTGATATTAAACATTCCATAAAGATGTTTGAATTAACATTGGATGCACTTATCTCCTTTAACAAGAGGACACTCGTTCTGTTCCCAAACATTGATGCAGGTGAGTGAAGCAAGTCCTTCTTATTGTGGTTCTTCATTAAAACAAGAATTGCTCTCTGAGTTTAAAAGAATTCTATGTGGACTTCTTTCACTATTTTTCATTTTGCAACCTCTTTTGATCTGCTTTTATCCTTCTTCACTCCAGCTTCTCAGTCAGGCTTCCTTTCCTCGTGCTACATTGCTATGTGGCGATATCTCTGTAATCTGAGCATCCGGTCAGAATTTGCTGAAACTGCCAGGTCTGACTCAAGCAAGAACACCCAGCATTTCAGCTTACTGTGGGAATTAAATGGAAAACCATACAACCTATAGGGGGAGGGAAGAAGAAGCAGTTAGTTCTTCTGCTTGTGTGCTGGCTCTAAAAAAATGTTTAATGTTCCCCAATGGTTTTAGAACCCCACTTTCTGCTCAGTGCCACATTGATGGGTCACATGGAGATGGGAAGAGAGAGCAGATTGGAACAGGTATATGGAGCTGGTAGGGGCAATAGCAGTCGTGTCCCTCATACCATACTTCTGTGTTGGGCAGGACAGCTGTTATCATCTAATTGCTATAGATCAGTGGTTTTCAACCTTTTTTCATGTGTGGACCCCTAAAAAATTTTGAATGGAAGTGTGAACCTGTTTGAATTGTAAGTATGAGTCTTCACCTACTTCTGATTGATCATAGTCCTCTTTTGTGGATCCCTTAGGCACAGTATGCAGACTTCCAGGGGTCTGAGGACCACAGATTGAAAACCACTGCTGTAGACCCAATTGTTATTCCAGCAATACATTACAATTCAGCTAAATGCTAGTGTTTTGTTCTCAATTGTTGGCTTTTCCCATAGGAAGCAAAGAGATGGTTCGAGTTATGAGGAAGAAGGGCATTGAGCATCATCCCAATTTTCGAGCAGTAAAGCACGTTCCATTTGACCAGTTCATCCTATTAGTGGCTCATGCTGGCTGCATGATTGGTAACAGCAGCTGTGGTGTTCGAGAGGTGGGAGCATTTGGTACCCCTGTTATCAATCTAGGAACACGTCAGACAGGAAGAGAAACAGGTATGAATTTATTGCTGTGTCATTCAGTCATTTTAAAATTTAAGTACAAATTTACAAGCACATCAGTATATTTTTTTACCAGGAATCATTACATCAGGACAAATTTTGATCTACCTGTGCAGGTTCATTGATCTATTTGTACTGTAATGCTGACAGTGCTACCATGTTTTATTGCAAAGCAAGGCTTTTATTGTCTGATTCAGGGCTGCAGGGGCAACGCGTAGGGGGTGCATGCAGGTATACGTGCACCCCCTAAGTGTGTCAGTGCACCCCCTGCAAAAGGCACCACTGACACTGTCAGCGGCGCCTGTGGGCAGTCGTCGCTCGCCACCCCGCTGCCAACACCACTGGAGGCGTCTGCGGGAGGTCTATGATCACCACTGGCCACTGCCAACGCTGCTGGTAGCGCCTGCAGGTGGTCACCGACCCCTGGTCAGTGCTCGACACCCCCATGCCGCCAACAGTGCCAGCGGTGTCTGCCGGAGCTCCTAGCTTACTGCCGCTGCACTCCCGCTGCCGCCAATGCAGCTGCGCCCCCCCAGCTGCCGGGGGCATGCACCGTTCATGCAGGGCTGTCCAACTTCTAAGTGGCTGGAAGCCATGTGCCACCCAAGCTGCACCACGTGCCACCCAGGCTGCACCATTCCCGTAGTCCATGCTCCCCCACCACTATACCACCCAGGCATAACCTTCCTGCCTCTCTACCCCACTGCACCACATGCCCACATGGCTGGGGACTTGCTCTCCACTGCTTCTGCTATGTGCTGCACTTCCCCACCTCCTGAAGCCGGGATAGGAAGTGGCAGCTTGAGGAGGGAAAGGGAGCCCAGAACTCTAGCTGCTATTGCAGCCAGATTGATAGGGGGAGCAGTGGCAGGGTTAGAGCCCAGGGGCTGTCACTTAACCCCTTGCGGGCCACATGTGGCCTGCAGATCACCAGTTAGACAGTCCTGGTTTAATTAAATATCATCATTCTTCAGTGGCTTCCACTTACCAGAATATACAGCTGCATATTTTTCCTTGATGGGCATAAATATGTGTGGCATACCTAAAACTATACAAACACCCATATTGTCACCACCACTGGCTTATATTCTTGTTGTATCTATGCTGTCCTTATGTGTAGGCATTCTATAGACAGTTGCAAGAATTCCGTTGTCTAGTCCTTCTAGGCCATGGTATGGTACAATAGGAAGTTTACCACTTACTACAGTAGAATCAAGATCAGGCACATACCAAGGTTCCTTTGTAAATGTTGGTGTAGCATCAACCTGTGAAAAGTAAGGTAACACACACACAGAAGTATGGGTGCTGCCTGCAGAAAGATTGCTGTGTCAAAGGTTGACACCTACTCACTAGGAACATATTTGTTTCAAATTTCATTTTTTCTCTAATATAATTTATCACGTAATTGACGCATGCTAGAATCATGTTGCATTTCTAATTATCTAAGGTGAAAATGTTCTTCATGTTCGTGATGCTGATACACAGGACAAAATACTTCAAGCTCTGCATCTGCAGTTTGGCAAACAGTATCCTTGGTAAGTGTACATCCACCCATTTTACTGCTTTGGACCATAAAGCAGCAGAGAAGAAGGCTCTTAGCTCTGGGCTGGGAAATAGACTTCGCTGTAATAGACCTCAGTTTGTCCAAGATTTGCTCAGTGCTTTATGAAAAAGATACTATTTCATATCCTATTACATAAAATAGAAAGGAGTTTGCAAATCTCTCAGTATTGTTGTACAGTGTGCTCAGGAGATGAAATGTTATTTAAATGAGGGTCCCAGGGCTAAAGGTCCACAACTGTCCTTTATATATAGGTATGTACAATACCTCCCAACAAGGCTGTCCAACTGGTGGCCCAGAGGCTGCATGTGGCTTGAGAGAGGCTAACAGCAGACTGGGCTCCTGCCCAGCTGCTACTCCCCTCATTGGTTTTGATGCAGTAGCAGCCAGGGACTCTGAGCCCTCTCCCTTCCTAGTGTCCGCTTCCTGCCCCCACTCCTGGGGGTGGGGTAGCACAGCAGGAGTGGTTTGGGGTGCCCACATTGCATGCACAGTGAGGGAGGGAGCTGGCCTACTTGCACTGTGCATGTGGCAGGGGGAGCTGGGTGACCTATGCTGCATTCATGGCGGTGAGGATCTGGGCTTCCCATGTTCCATGTGCAGTGCTGGGGGGAGCTGGGCTGCCTGTGTTGCATGTGCAACAGGGGGGAGCAGCCCATGCAGCATGCCCAGCCAGAAGCTGCTAGCTAGGTGAGCCTATACACATGGTAAAGGGGAACAAGTCTGCCTGTGCAGTAAGGGGAGGGGAGGGCTGGGGCCCACATAGCAAGCAGCATGCAGCCCCTGGTCTGTGGCCCATGCAACACGTGGCCCCCAACTACCAAGAAGTCAGACAGCCCTACCTTACAAAAATTATCATTATTTGCTGGAGACTTACAAGGATGTGTACTCTAATGCCCAGCAAGTCATACCACGTATAATAGATCTGTACAGACAAGATAGATTTAAGTACAGGAAACCTCTTGACTCTTCATTTCCTTAATTTCAGACCTTGATGCATGCATCTCTTTGTGTGTGTTGCAGCCTTCCCTTGATTTGAAAAAGACAGAAAAAAATACCCAATACATTTTCCACCTCTTGTCCCAAAGTTGAGATAATTCCAAATGTTTGCTACCAAGAGGTGCCCAGCCCTCAGGCTGCCCCAGATTACTAAAGCAAAGTCTGTCATAAGATATGTTAAGTAACTTATGGCAGACTTGCATACACCTGAAACACAGTATTCTTGTGGCAGACACCATGGGTGTCTATGTGCATGCAGTGAGGCTGCTTCAACATGCTGTAATTACAGTGTGTTGGAGAAGACTCGATTAATCGAGTCTGCTGGAGCATGGTAATTACCACACAGCAAGTCGTGTATTAGCATATTACTGCAACAAGTCATGTATTGGCATCCCTACGCTGGAAAATAACCGTGAGGCCACTTTAACTAAAGCTCATTCAATGAGCTCTGCTGCCCTTTTTCAGTGTAGGGACGCTGGTACATGAAATGCTCTGGGCATTTTAATCAGAGTCGCGCTCAGAGCTGCTCTAATTAGTGCCTCCCCACCCACTCCTGGAGCACGTGTATAAATGTCCCATGTCATGATATATTGGATGGGCAATTATTTTGGCTGCTTAAGGAGTTTATGTGAGCTGTCGAGGGCCACAAGGGTAGCCACCCCCTGGTCACCATCTTAGGACTGGAAATTGCACCCCAACCCCTGATCTTTGCCAGCAGAAGTCCCTCCCCTTGGCCCAGAAGTACTTCCCGGGAGGAAGGGGGTGGAGGCTGCCATCTTGGAACCAGAAGAAAAAAAACAAATCATACTAAAAAAAATCAAACATCTACTATAGCTTATTTTGATTTTATTTTTAAGAATATTTTTATCCTGATTTATGTGTATTTGCATAGTGTATCTAGAGGGAATTGCAAAACAGCTCAAAATACAGACCTACTCTTGTGTATTGTGTGGGGGGCGGTAAGGGCATGTATGAGGGTGTGTGGTTGGGAAGCAGGTGTGTGTATGGGGTTTGGCTATGATGAGTGAGGTGGGGGGTGGGTGTGGATGTGGGGTATGTGGTTGGGTTGGGGGCTGTGGAAGAGTGTAGGTGTACAAGGGGTTATGATGGAGGGGTGGGGTGGGGTGTGTGCGTGGATGCGTGCGTGTGTGTGTGTGTGTGTGTGTGTGTGTGTGTGCGTGCACTGTGAGGGAGTTCTTGGAGTCCCTGGAGCTGCATGTGGTGGCAGCAAGCAGGGCCAGCACTGCCTGACCCCATAGCATACATACAGCTCTCCACACTCCCAGTCCCTAGCCATAGGTGGTGGCAGGGTGTGAGGCCAGCCTCACCTGGCCTCATAATACTCAGCTCCTGCACTCCCACCCCAGTCCCCAGCTGCACATAATGGCAGGGTGCGGGACTAGCCCCACCCAGCCCCATAACATGCAGCTACCACCCAAGTCCCTGACCACAAGAGGTGGTAGTGTATGGGGCCAGCCTCAACCAGCCGCCTAGTGCTCCCACCCAAGTCCCCAGCCGCACTTAGTGGCAAGATGTGGGGCCAACTCCACCTGGCTACATAGCACGCAGCTCCTGCACTCTCATCCCTTTCCCCCAACGGGAGTCTCTGGTCCCAGCACAGTGGGGCCATTGCCTGAATTTCCACTCTTGCAGGGAGGCTGGGAATAGCCATGGGGTTGCCAGCAAAAGCCTCTGCCAGGCAGAGGTTTCTTGTCTCTGGCTCCCCCTGGCTCAGGGCTGGGGCGGGTCAGGCCAGGCTGGGGCGGGGCGGGGGGGGGCATTGCTTAGCAACCAGAGCCACACCTCCTGCAAAGATGCACCAGATTGCAGAGGGGCAGCCAAGGGCCAGGGATTGCAGAGGACCCCATGGGCTGGATGGAAGTGCCTGAGGGGTGGAATCCAGCCTGCAGGCTGTATTTTGCCTGATCACGTGATGTAACTTGTGGCTTCTGTTTTATAAGCAGTTTACAGTTTTACTTATGTTGATGGCTTTTGATCTTGCAGTTCAAAAATATATGGGGATGGTAATGCTGTTCCAAGGATTCTGAAGTTTCTCAAATCTATTGATCTTAAAGAACCACTGCAAAAGAAGTTCTGCTTCCCTCCTGTAAAGGAGAGCATCTCACAAGATATTGACCATATCATGGAAACCCAGAGTGCTTTGGCAGTGGATCTAGGTGGAACAAATCTCCGAGTAGCAATAGTCAGTATGAAGGTAATCATCTTACTAGGTTTGTAGGCTGAGTTGTGCTCATAGCTGCATAGGGGGTAGAGGAGGGCAGTACAACACTGCAAGGAACAGCCACTCCAAGTGAGGTAGATCTTGGATGCACCAAAAAAGAACTCCTTCTGCTACTGGGATATGAATTTTGTCACCTCTGTAACCAGTGAAAAACTTCTGTGTCAGTTATCCAAATGTGTTAGTGTTTTGTGGGGTTTGGTCCAGTGGACAGTGACTGTGATCCTTCTTCCAGAGAACAGATACTAGAACAAAAACAGCCATCATCACAGTGGCCATGCTGGAATTCTCTGAGAAATTGAAGGCCGTGGTTCTTAACCTTTATGGACTCGAGGCACCCCTTTGTAACTTATCTTGTGACACTTCACTTATCTCCTCACACAAGGCTGACCACCTTTTTAAAATGTAAAGGCGGGACAAATGCCCGCCTCCCCATCTCCCGCCTCCACTGGCAGCATGGCCAGAGCAGAACCAAGCGATTTGGGGGTGGATATAGGCTGTGGGCTGGGGTTCCATGCCGTGCTGCCCTTCCCTCAGGAGCCCTGTGCTAACTGCTTGCCCCTGCCCACCCAGCAGCAGCAGGGGGCACAACTCCATGCCACCACCACCCCCACTGCTGCTGGGCAGGTAGGGGTGCATAGCTGGCATAGGGCTCCCAGGGGGAGGGCAGCAGGGCGGGGAGCCCCCAGCAGGCAGCCCGCATCTGCTGTTGCCCCACACACCAATTTGGGGGGGCATGTGTCCCCCATGTTCCTCCCAGGGGTGTATGTAGCAGTGGGGAGCCAGACCCACAGCTACCCCCTGGACAAGCCACCCATGGCTCTGTCCCACTCCACACCCTGGCCCCTTGGCTGGGCAACACCCCCAGCTCCTGCCCACTCTCTCCCTCACAATGGGGACCTCGATCTCTCCTCTTCCCATCTCCCATGTCCACTGCCCTCCATAGACTTACCTGCAGGAAGCTGCTCTCCATGCTGCCTGGCTGTATTCCCTGCTATGTGCATGCATGTTAGCACCCACATGCATGTGTTGCTCCCTGCATACTGCTTCTAGCAGCCTCTTGCAGGCTGGAACGCTGCCAGCTAGCAAGGGGAAACCCGCTCTTTCCTTATCCCTGCACAAGGCTGTTAACCCCGGAAGAAATACTGTCGGAAGTCATGCAGCCTGGGACCAAAACTTGACGTTCCCATTCCAGTATTATCCCACCCAATTAGGGACAGGTGGTCACCCTACCTCATACCTCCTGGCACCCTAGAAATACAGACCTGTTTTTAAAGTTAGTGGTGCTGTAACTGAAACACCAAAAGAAATGATTTGTTATGCTGTGCATTAATGTAACAGAACAGGACTAAATGGTTTTCTTTTTTAGGGTGAAATAGTTAAGAAAATTACCCAGCTCAACCCTAAAACTTTTGAAGACAGAATAGAACTGATCGTCAAGATGTGTGTGGAGGCTGCATCAGAAGCTGTAAATCTGAACTGCAGAATTCTGGGAGTGGGTAAGTTAATGAATATTGAATTTTTCTTCTGAGAATTTCAAAACTAAATTAAATCATTGCAAATGAATTAATTTTAAATGTTTTTCAGAATTAATCCTGTGCATTTTTACAGCTCTTGGATTTTACTGATAATTTTATTCCTTCATTTACTAAGTGAAACAGTGGGCTTTTATAAAATTACAAATTATGTAAACATTGGCTGGAGTCAGATCTGTCTGTAAGTATGATCTGTGAAAACTACCCACAAAGTTATGCCAGAGTGTCTCAGTTCTGACCTACAACATCATTTTATTTCCAGTCCTGGTCCTTTCATAAAAAGAAACTGTTTTCTGTGCCAAAAGGTGTGACGTTAGAAAGAAAGAACGTACAGTTCTTTAAGAGGAACAGAGAATTGATTGCTCAGGCGTCCAAACAGCCAGGGCCCCTGCCATAATTAGATTATTATAATAATGATTATAATAATGTTTGAAAAGATTCAGAGCTTCATTTGCATCAATCATTTTCTTGATCATAGCCGCCCACTGGTACCTGGCCTGGGAGACTGCCAGCCACAGAGGAAAGCACCAGGCCTGGCACAGCTCAGGAGCTGTGCAACCCAGTAACATCCCATGCGGGCAGGCTCCACTGAAGAAAAAATAAAAAGCGATGAGGAGCCTGATCTCTTTTTTTTTTTTTTTTTTTTTTCCCCCTCCCTGGAGCCTGCCTGCTTTCCTGAGCCATGTGGGGGCCCAGTGCTTCCCTCTGCGGCTGTGGCACCCCCTGGAACCGCCTGGGCCACGTGCCAGTTGGTGGGTGCTGCCTGGGGGGCGCTGCTGCTCGTGCAGAGGGAAGCACCAGGCCTCCGCGCAACTCAGGGACCACTCGGCCCGCTGGCAGCATTTTACCACCCCCACCCTGCCTCAGCCACTGGAGAGGCAGGTAAGGATCAGGCCCCCACCTTTGTGTACACGCCATGGAGGTTTAGTTCGGTTTAATTCTCCCTTAATTGAAACGGTGGAAACGATGGGTGTTTAAAAACCCGCTGTTTCAATTGAGGGAGAACTAAACTGAATTTAACCCCTGTGGTGTATACAAGCACCCATAGTGCCCATCTTTAAGAAAAGGAAGAAGGCTCTGAGGAATTACAGATTATTTGTTATGATCTTGATACTTGGGAAGATCATGTAATGTCATCAAGGAATCTGCTTTAGGCAGGAAAACAACACCTTGTTGGTGGAAGACAAGGTGATCAGGAAATGCCAACATGGATTCCTCTAGAGCAGGCCTGTCCAACTTCTGAGTGGCTAGGGGCCGCACACAGCCACAGGCCATACAGCAGACAGTGCAGGCCCCCCATCATGTTCTGCTGGGCAGCAGGGCTTCCCCTGCCTGCACAGGCACCCCGCCCC
>NW_005841994.1:241062-244350 GCF_000455745.1 Alligator sinensis
GCGCCCGGGGCCCCCGCGGGCCCGTGGGCAGCATTTTCCCCCCCCCCCCCTGCCTCAGCCACTGGAGAGGCAGGTAAGGATCAGGCCCCCACCTTTGTGTACACGCCATGGAGGTTTAGTTCGGTTTAATTCTCCCTTAATTGAAACGGTGGAAACGATGGGTGTTTAAAAACCCGCTGTTTCAATTGAGGGAGAACTAAACTGAATTTAACCCCTGTGGTGTATACAAGCACCCATAGTGCCCATCTTTAAGAAAAGGAAGAAGGCTCTGAGGAATTACAGATTATTTGTTATGATCTTGATACTTGGGAAGATCATGTAATGTCATCAAGGAATCTGCTTTAGGCAGGAAAACAACACCTTGTTGGTGGAAGACAAGGTGATCAGGAAATGCCAACATGGATTCCTCTAGAGCAGGCCTGTCCAACTTCTGAGTGGCTAGGGGGCGCACACAGCCACAGGCCATACAGCAGACAGTGCAGGCCCCCCATCATGTTCTGCTGGGCAGCAGGGCTCCCCCTGCCTGCACAGGCACCCCGCCCCCATAGGGTGCCCCAGCCTGCCCCCAGGAAGCAGAAGCTAGAAAAGGGAAAGGGATCCCAGAGATCCGAGTGGTAGCAGCAGGAGAGCAGGAGGAGGAGTGGTGCCCAGACCAGGAGATTCTTGTAACCCCACACAGAATCATAGGAAAGGAGGGCTGAAAGGAACCTCAGGATGTCATCTAATCCAATCATCCACTCAACTATGCCTAACCTCTCTTGGGAAAATCCAAGGATGGAGATTTCACAGCCTCTCTGGGTAGCCTGTCCCAATTTTTAAACCATCTTCGTAGCGCAAAAATTCTAGTATTCCTTGCTGCAATATAAGGCCACTGCTCCTTATCCTGTCCCCTGCAGCCCCAAAGAATAGTCTATCACCATCCTTTTTATTACTACCCTCCAGGTATTTGAATACTTTTCAAATCTCCCTTCAGTCTTCTCTCCTCCTGACTAAATAATCCTAGCTCTGTTCTTCTGACCATGTTTGCACTGTTATTTGGGACTGCTAATCTGGGCCTCGGATCATAATTTTGATGCTGAATTTAATTGACTCATCACATGTTTTTTTACAACTTGTTTGAAAGCTGTTGGGCTGATTTTCACAGGTGGTAATACATCTCACATCGCATTATCTTGTGCTCTCTGTAAATAAGTGCTGGCTAAAATGCCCAAATTTGTATGCCTGAAGCTAGGTACCATAACAACAAAGTGACCTGACTTTGAGATACTTTGCACTCCCAGCACCCATTTACTTCAGGAATTTTCACCAGATTGCAGTCATTTTTAGCCAAACTTTATATTAGGCAGACTGCTTGCCACTGACTGTCAGTTTTCAATGCAAGGTACCAGAGTAGTTTTCTAAATTGAACTTATTATCCAAGCCCCACTAATTTTTTCAGTCATTCTCACCTTTAAAAAAAGTGGCAAAAAATTCTAGTCTTGCTGGTTTAAAACAACTATTTAGGCTATACAGGTTATTCATGTTTTTCTATCTGAAACATGAAAGGGGATTAAATGTCTGACCCCAGATCATCTAAAGTAAACAGCTGAATTTTCAGTTCTCTGATGTCACCCTTCCCAGCGTAGTTAGTTGCAACACTGTATATATATTTTAATAAGAGCAATAAAACTCTGTTAGTTCCCTTTTCATGACATAAATAGTGTATTGCAGGTGACATTTGGAAATGTTTGTAACCAGAATATTTAGAGATAAAAGTAAAGATATCTTTTTCCCAAAAGGAAAACATGGTAGTTCAAGAAGTGCATAAGTTTAGTCTCGCTTTTGTGTCTCCTGCATGTTTGGGGGCTCAGGAATTTCTACAGGTGGACGGGTAAATCCCCGAGAAGGTATTGTGCTACATTCCACAAAACTCATTCAGGAGTGGAGTTCAGTGGATCTCAGGACCCCGATATCTGATTCTCTGCACCTGCCAGTTTGGGTGGACAATGATGGCAACTGTGCTGCTCTGGCAGAGAGGAAATTTGGGCATGGAAAAGGTGTGGAAAACTTTGTAACACTTGTCACTGGCACAGGTAAGCATGCTGTCACAGAATAAGAACCTAAAGTAAAACTGAATTCATCCAGTGTTCTCATATGTTGGGATGTTCTTCCTTATATAACCACTGTAACTATGTCAGTAGAACCCTGGTGGGTTTTACCAGCAAAAATAATTCCTTCTGCCAACATGGACAAAAAAAGAGTCTTTTACTGGTCTACACTGTGCCTCTGCTGGAGGGGGTTATTGGAATGGTGATTTGGGTAAAACCTGTGCCATGTAGGCAGGCTCTTGGTTGCACCAGCAGATCCATCCTCTGATTTCAGTTTATTTACTGAATTCCCTTCCAGCGGTAGAAAATGCAGGTTAGATATGGAGACTTGAACACCAGGTGTAAATGAGCAGTTCAGCATGACAAATTGTCCTTATTGCACACTGCATTACATTTCTGGGTGGTGCTTTGGCAGTGGATGTGACATGCTGTTTTCATTATAAAGCTGTTGACCTCTCACAGCTACGCCAAAGGCCACTTAATTTGGAGTCTGGTTGGGGTTCCTGGTTTGCTCTCCTAAGTAATGCTAATATACGGAGTCACAAGGAAACTGGAAGTGGAGACTGGACCCAAACAGGGTGATACAGAACCTCCAGAATAACAGACCGTTATAGACACAGCTGAGATCAGCAGAGATGATCCATCTATGGTCCTGCGGAATAAGTGGGAAGGGTTTGTTGACCAAATGGTCTCTGGGATGGCTTTCTGGTTTTGAAATTAATTTTCCCCATAATCCACAGTAGTCCTCAACTCTTAGAGGCATGCCTCAAAACACATCTTCCCTAGATGTTTGTAAATGGGAGAGTGATGGGGGATTTATTAAAGGTTAGTGTGCTGTGAGTACATCAGTTTCCTGGCGCATGGGTGGTGGGTTATTTTAAATTGTAGTAGTGCCCTCAGGAACCATCTTCACCTTTAAAAATAGCTGAAAAAGATATACCCAAGAGAAGTGACCTGTGATATATAACAACTATGCAGTTTTGTTTTGCTGCACACGAGAGGGAAGAACTATTCTTTTTTTCTCATGGTCGGACCCAGAGGGTGGTGGTTGATGGAAGTCAATGGTCATGGTGCCCTGTGGCCAGTGGGGTCCCCCAAGGCTCTGTCCTTGGAACTATATTGTTCAACATCTTCATTAATGATGTGGACACTGGAGTCAGAAGCAGACTGGCCAAGTTCACCAATGATACCAAACTCTGGG